>NW_026731963.1:0-251847 GCF_028476545.2 Physella acuta
ACTATTGATTAAAAAAATAAACGGGATTTTATCAAGAAAAGTGATACACAATTCCCTTGCTCTTCCGTATCTTCTTCACATTGCAAGTATTGTACATGGCGCCTATTCAGTCAGACATATTGTAAAGGGAAGTAATTGGCATGTCCCTAGGGCGGTGGTTCTTAACCTTTTTGGGGTTACCAAACCCCACCAGTTCATATTTATATTAACCGAACCCTTCTTAACAGTCTTATCTTCCGCACTGACAAAATCCGATCGCTAATTATATGAGACAGGTGAGCAGTGGCGTAGGCAGGGGGGGGGGGTTAGGGGGGTCATAACCCCCCCATAGACCCCTCGGTATATAGAAAAAGTATGAGGGGGGGGATGCAAATCGAAAGTTTAGGGGGGGGGGTGCAAATCGAAAGTTTGAGGGGGGGGGGGTGCAAATCGAAAGTTTGAGGGGGGGGGGATGCAAATCGAAAGTTTGAGGGGGGTAGGGGTGCAAATCGAAAGTTTGAGGGGGGGGGGGGTGCAAATCGAAAGTTTGAGGGGGGGGGGTGCAAATCGAAAGTTTGAGGGGGGGGGGGGTGCAAATCGAAACTTTGTCCCCGGGTAAAAATTGGAACCCCCCCCCCCCTTGAGACGATCCTGGCTACGCCACTGCAGGTGAGTGTCTTTACCTGCGCCCGAACCCCTGAGACTGACTCACCGAACCCCTGGGGTTCGAACCCCAGGTTAAAAAACACTGCTCTAGGGACAGGCTGGATGTCAACTTATCGTAACCACGGACTTCAGATGTGTTTTAGATCAAGGTCGTTAGTTGGACGTGGGGAATTTTTAAACTCACGGAAGTGAAAAATGAAGAGTTGCACATTGCCGGTCAGGTTGAAAAATTTGTTTACCCAACGTCCCACCTAACAGGGACTAGTTGTTCGTGGGTTGGTGAATACACACCGTTGTTGGGGTGGGGAATGAGACGTGGTTTTTTTTTAAAATGTGGATTGGGTAAAATATAATTAGTTAATTAAATTGCATTTTTATTGCATTACATATTACAATTTTGTTTTTCAAAAATAGCTAAAAATCGTTTCATATATTTCAAGATAGAGTTGGTAATACACATATTTAATCTTTAAACCTCGTTCCACATTGTTTTAATATAATGTAGCCTATACATTCTTATAGGACTCCATTCAGTATTTTGTTTGGACGAAAGTAATCCGAAGAAAAAAAATGCCCAGTGGTGAATTAGTCGTTAATCCTGAAATAACCATAGCGTAATCTTCACCGACCTTTTGTTTTCCATTCCAGCGTTCCTGGACCGCAGGGCAACAAAAATAAAAGATAAGATGGCAGAGCTAGGTCAAGGACGATAATGGACCATTTTAATTAGTACTGGAAATTAGTACCGATTAATTTGTGCGATTGCCCCATTTTGTCGTGATTAATTCGCTACAATTTACACACGCATGTAATCGATCGGGCTAGGTTGCATGAATATGTAATCGATTATGGCGTGGACGAAAGTGTTTGTCAAGCGATGGGTACGTTGAGATTGGTTACTTATGAATATTCGAATACTTTGAATGGGTAAAGTAAATGTTTTTAGATTGGACGTGAATGATTGTAGAAAGAAGTGGTGTACGGTTGGGGACCATTGTAGGTGGTGTACCTTTGGGGACCATTGGAGGTGGTATACCATTGGAGGTGGTGTACCATTGGAGGTGGTGTACCATTGGAGGTGGTGTACCATTGGAGGTGGTGTACCATTGGAGGTGGTGTACCATTGGAGGTGGTGTACCATTGGAGGTGGTGTACCATTGGAGGTGGTGTACCATTGGAGGTGGTGTACCATTGGAGGTGGTGTACCATTGGAGGTGGTGTACCATTGGAGGTGGTGTACCATTGGAGGTGGTGTACCATTGGAGGTGGTGTACCAGAGGATGGTAGATCGACATTTTAAATACATGTCTGCACTTTGGGCATAGACTAGGCGGTATATTACCCTACATATATCCCCGGGCGCCGACCTGAGGGGGGGGGGGGGGGCGCCAAATTGAAAGTTTGAGGGGGGGGGGGGTGTAAATGAAAAGTTCGAGAGGGGGGGGGGGTGCAAATCGAAAGTTTGTCCCGGGAAGGGTCGCTACGCCTCTGCAACACCGCTAAACATCCCGAACAACTCATATCTCCCGCAACATCTCCAAACACCCCCAATAACCCCCAACACCACAAACACCCCCCCCCAACTTCCCCCAACGCATGATCTAATTACTGCCTTTAAAATCCCCCAGAAAATGAACAGCCGCACAGGTGGTTCTGAAAATAGGTTCACGTTCGCGTGGGTCTCGTTAAATTAATTGCTTTACAATTTTTTTCAAACTGACATTTAAAAACATCCGGACGTGCTTCAAATATTTACAAAAGGGAATAGTCGTCAAAGCAGTTCATATTCAAAATCAAATCAATTACATTTCAAGACAGATGTTGTCTGAAAGAAATATCGTATTTGCTGAGGTCGCAGTATTTCAAGTGCTTTCATTTTTTAAGAACTAAATCGAACCTATAATGCTATTATCACTGTAGATTAAAAAGTAAAGAAAAAAAAATCAACCAGCGGTCATTGGTAAATAATTTTTATAAAATAAACCGTGGCATACTTAAGTCAGTAAAAAAACAAAAAACAAAAAAAAAACCCAGTTACGACAGATTTTTATATATTTGGGTTTACTATGATAAGTTGCATTGATGTTAAAAAATACAAAGTTATTTACGTTTAAATGCTTTGTATAAAGATTAGATACTTGGTTAAAAATTAGAGACTGTATAAAAAATTAGTAGCTTTAGCTTGTGAATACATGGCGTATATAGGAATTAAATGATACGTAATATTCCCACATGCATATAACGTAACTAAATAAAAAAGTGTATATATATATACATATATATATATATATATATATATATATATATATATATATATATATATATATATATATATATATATATATTCCAGAAGTAAATACAGTTTCTTACTTGGTTGATTAATTGTTTGTTTATAATTAGAAAAAACAACGTGCGTGGAGGGGGGAGAGGGGGTGAATGTGTTATGTCACATGGGTGGTTAGAGCAACAGGTAGAGGGAGAGGCAGGGAGGCAGACTGAAGATAGCTCTCACCTGTACCTGAACTTCTTCGCCTCTTGCGTGTTCACGGCGTTCAGCTTGGTGAAGAGGACCCGGATGATGCTCAGGAAAAATATGAAGTTCACCTGGACAAAAGAAAAATATCAAGGTCACCTGGACAAGAGAAAAATATGAAGGTCACCTGGACAAGAGAAAAATATGAAGGTCACCTGGGCATGAGAAAAAATATGAAGGTCACCTGGACAAGAGAAAATATATCAAGGTCACCTGGGCATGAGAAAAAATATGAAGGTCACCAGGACAAAAGAAAAATATCAAGGTCACATGGACAAGAGAAAAAATATGAAGGTCACTTGGGCATAAAAAAATATGAAGGTCACTTGGGCATAAGAAAAAATTATGAAGGTCACCTGGGCATAAGAAAAAATAAGGTCACCTGGGCATGAGAAAAAATATGAAGGTCACCCGCGCAAGAGAAAAAAGGTCAAGGTCAAATGGACAAGAGAAAAAAATATGAAGTTCACCTGTGCATTAGAAACAAACATTTAAAGTTATTTTACTGATTTTCACGATGTTGGTATGGGAAAGAACAAAATTCAGACAGTTCTATGCCCAGCCGTCTTTACTTTTCCCACCAACCGACATTTATCTATTAATGAACTCATGAACATGCATTGGAATCGAACTGGAGACTTTTGAGTTGACAGTCACGCACTCTACTACTGAACCACGTCTTCACACCTTTAAACTTTGAATTGGTTCGTTTTTCCCCCGTATTTTAAAAATAAAATGAGTAAAAAGTTCAAAGTTCATCTGTTTTGTAAGCCCTGTAGTCTCAGGTGGTGAAAACGGCATCTAACGGACTTTTAATTCCCAGAATGGCATGGGATCTCAGTGTAAAGCTAGTGTTAATTAACGGATACAGATTTCAGATTGATGGGATGGTGAGAGAGGGGGGTATGTTGGTTGGTGAAAGAAAAAAATGGATGGGGGGTAGGGAGGTCAGATCCAGACAGGCTCAGCTTGTTATCAACTGCATAAAGCCATGCCTTAAACTCTTAAGCTCATGCTAATCAAGAAAACGCAGAACCTATTCGATTAAAACAGTGGTTCTTGACCTGGCTTCGTTGAGTCAGTCTCAGGAGGTCAAGACACACACGACTCATTCACGATCGGATTTTGTCAATGTGGACGATAGAACCGTTAAAAAAGGGTTCGGTGAATGCGCGTTTGAGACTGGTGGGTTTCGATACCTCAAAATAGGTTAAGAACCGATGGATTAAAGTAACTATGTTTAATAATGTCAGCAACTTACCACAATGGATAGAACGATCGGTCCCCTCATGATCCAAAAATAGCCCGGGGTGGGGTGAGTGTTCCAGCACCTAAAACAGAGTACATATAAATAGCCTTCAACAGTTGTTAAAGAGAAAATTATAGAGTACATATAAATAGCCTTCAACAGTTGTTAAAGAGAAAATTATAGAGTACATATAAATAGCCTTCAACAGTTGTTAAAGAGAAAATAACAGAGTACATACAAATAGCCTTCAACAGTTGTTAAAGAGAAAATAACAGAGTACATACAAATAGCCTTCAACAGTTGTTAAAGAGAAAATAACAGAGTACATACAAATAGCCTTCAACAGTTGTTGAAGAGAAAATAATAGAGTACGTACAAATAGCCTTCAACAGTTGTTAAAGAGAAAATAATAGAGTACGTACAAATAGCCTTCAACAGTTGTTAAAGAGAAAATAATAGAGTACGTACAAATAGCCTTCAGCAGTTGTTAAAGAGAAAATAATAGAGTACGTACAAATAGCCTACAACAGTTGTTGAAGAGAAAATAATAGAGTACGTACAAATAGCCTTCAGCAGTTGTTAAAGAGAAAATAATAGAGTACGTACAAATAGCCTTCAGCAGTTGTTAAAGAGAAAATAATAGAGTACGTACAAATAGCCTTCAGCAGTTGTTAAAGAGAAAATAATAGAGTACGTACAAATAGCCTTCAGCAGTTGTTAAAGAGAAAATAATAGAGTACGTACAAATAGCCTTCAGCAGTTGTTAAAGAGAAAATAATAGAGTACGTACAAATAGCCTTCAGCAGTTGTTAAAGAGAAAATAATAGAGTACGTACAAATAGCCTTCAGCAGTTGTTAAAGAGAAAATAATAGAGTACGTACAAATAGCCTACAACAGTTGTTAAAGAGAAAATAATAGTACATACAAATAGTCTTCAACAGTTTTTGAAGAGAAAACAGGGTACACAAGTAGCCTTCAACAGTGGTTAACAAGAAAATAAGAAATATAAACAAACAACTTAGTTAATGTATTATGAAATACACAGAAGAAAGAGCGAGAGAGATAGAGAGATAAGGGGGGGGGGGGAGAACAATATAGATGAACAGAGATATAAAGAGAAAATAGAGGATGTTGAGACTTTGAATTCAGTGTTTCTTCCAGACTTTTTTCTCCGGGGGGGCACTTGAAATCTTCGGGGGGGCGGTAAACTTTCTTCGGGGGGGCGGACACTGTTAAAAGTATATATTTTCTATATAAATTATATAAATTTCATTTCGTTCGGGGGGGCGGTAAAAATTTTTCGGGGGGGGCTTCGCCCCCCCGAAGAGATGCCTGGAAGAAACTCTGTTTGAATTACATGAATTAGCTGCTCATCCTCTTCATGTGAATTAATTTCTTAACCCCCCCCCCCCCACCTAAGTAAACTTTATCAACTCACAGAACGTCCTCTTTGAAGAGTCGGACAAGAATCCAGGGTATCATGAAGGTCAAGGGCGATGCTGGGAGAAATACATAAAAATATATTAAAACATTGATGTCTCCGATAAAAAAGCTAAAATATTTATTATTAATCTAATTATGTATCACATAAGTCGTTAAAATTGCTGATATACTTGTAAAAATATGTGTTAAACATTGATGTCTCCGATGGCAAGGCAAGAATATCTATTGTTAAACTAGACATTAGATTAGTCGTTGAAATAACTGCGAGATGTCAAATATATTAAAACATTGAAGAAAAAGATTCATTTTACTGGTTAAAACATCTTTATAAGAAATAAAGTATAGAGGAAGAAGATTTCACCTGTATTTGTGAACTCTTTATATGAAGGGATAGTTGGTCAGCACTAAGCCCAGCCGTCTTTATTTAGCCTAACGTGAGTAAGTTCCCCATCAGTGCTGGGTTTACTAAGTGACGTTCGATTGACCCGAGCATGGGATTCGAACTCCAGACTTACGGGTTAGCAGTAGTTCGCTCTATCACTCAACCACCCCGTCCCTCGTTTTTCTACATTATAAGCCATACATTTTTTTTCGGGTAGCCAACTACACTTGGGCAGATTTTTTAAAAAGGCAAACAGCTAACGCAAGGGTTATAGAATTTAACATGCAATAGAGCGCTAGACTGCTAACCCGTAAGTCTCTAGTTCGAATCCGGGTTCAAGTCAGTAGAACGTCCCTCACGTTAAGGAAACAAAGGCGGCTGGGAATAGTGATGACCACATTATACCCTTGTATGCCGAGGTCATTGAAACATATGAACTCTACTTCATCTGCCCCATGTGTCTTGGGCACAAACGGGAAAAGATGATGAGTTATTCAACGTGGTAGCTTGCATGCTAACAACCACATAACCTTAATTTAATTAGCAGTATATCACTAGTTAGAGGTGACCTTAATTGGCAATGGACATTCGTTCTATTTTTTCTATTGAGTGTTTCTGAAAACTGTCATTCACTAATTCCTTCTACATAAAAATAGAAAGAAAAAAAATGGATCGAGGGAATTAATTATCCCTTGCGTGAAGATATCGATGTTTAAAAATAATAAAATCATCAGTCTATACACAGAAGGGGAGATAACTCCCAGGTCCAATATTTGTCGCTATTGAATTCTGATCGTAAAAAAAAAAGACACGGAAAAACACGTCGGTATATTTTTTCTGATCGATGTTGGGTTCGTAATTAAATGATGGATAGGATACACAAGTGTGATGTAAATTTCACTAGGAACATTACCGTATAGAATGTCCTGAGGAGGGATGTGTTAGTGATGGTAGATGAGTTGTGAAGAATGGAGACTTAACATTCCCTCGATCATTGAAAGTATGCAATGAATGGGACGATATAACAACATTTTAAAGCAGAATGTACCACTTGACATTGTCCTACCCCAATAACCAACTCACCCCATTCAAGCAGAATGTACCACTTGAGACTGTCCCACCCCATCCCTCCCCACTAACCAACTCACCCCATCCAGCAGAATGTACCACTTGAGACTGCTCCACCCACCCACCCCACCCACCCACCCCACCCCACCCACCAACCCACCCCATCCAAGCAGAATGTACCACTTGAGACTGCCCCACCCCACCCACCCCACCCACCAACCCACCCCATCCCACCAACCAACTCACCCCATCCAAGCAGAATGTACCACTTCAGACTGCCCCACCCCACCCCACCCCACCCACCCCACCCACCAACTCACCCCATCCAAGCAGAATGTACCACTTGTGACCTACTTAGGTCGAGTCATTTTTATTTTGACATTGTATAATTCCTTATATGGAATGATGGTGTAACACCTGGGGTTTTTCCACTGACTTATTAAGGTGTTTGGGACATAGAAATTTTCCATTAAAATCTGATTGAATGATTCTGATCAGATGATTATCCCAACCAATGGCGACATGAGTTGAGGATAACCTCCCCTGTCACAGAAGTCTTTAATTGCACTGCACACTCGCAACACGAGGCAGTTTTATCTTGACCTGGCAGCCTACGAGGCAGTTTTACCTCGATCAGGCAGCCGTCCATATTGTCCGGCTATAGACTCTGACCATTTGAACGTGAGAGTACTTAAGACCTGTGTGTGCCTTGTTTTCTTCAGTTGATTTAGTCTTCTAGTTTAATATTACTTGTCGCTAAGTAAGTCTTGAAGCTACAGCAGTGTTGTGTGGCCTGTGGCTGTTCTTTAGACAGTGTAGAAATCTGTGATAGTGTTTTTTCCTACATTGTGTAAGTTGGGTTTTTGATATTTTATACATTAAATATTTTATTTAGTTCAACATTGTGTTCTGCCACTTCTGAGTTCGCTGATTAAAAGGTCGTATGTAGATTGGATGAGTGTTAATTACAATAGTATCACTAGCTTCCCTAGACATTAAATTCGAGCCCTAGTGGTCGTTGTGTTAAGTGTTCATCCACTTTGGCCGTAAGGCATTTGCATATGACCCCGAAAAAAGAATCCGGGGACGTTCTCCTTCTATTTGGCTGATAGATAGGTTAACGTTACAAAGTGGGGTCTCGCCGAGATTTAATCTGTCGTTCCAGTTGTTGGTTATATCAGTTGAATACTAAGGTTAGTTGGATTTAGTTGTTTTTATATCCAGTAGCGCAGTGTTCTTACAACGCGCGCTCAGGCTAGAGTATCTAGGTCAAATAAGCAGACGTGTCGTCCTACATTTAGAGGTCAAGTACACGGCCCAACACGGTGTGTTAATTTAAAGGATCTAGGCTTGTTGTGATTTTCAAGTTAGTGTTATGGAGTCTTTTTTGGCTAATCCTACTTTTGAAGAGGTCGAAAAGTTGAGTAGAAAAGTTTTGGTTAGTGTTGTTAAGGAATTGAAATTGGATTATTCTGTTACGCAGAAGTCAGAGGTGTTGAGAGATAAAATTGTTGTTCATTTCATTAATGAAGGGGTATTTGATGAAAGTTTGTTGGCTGGTGTATTACTTCGTGAGGAGAAAGTTGCTTTAGAGAAGGCATTAAAAGAACAGGAGTTAGAGGTTAAAATTGCTTTAGATAGGAGGAGGTTGGAATCAGAATTTGGTAAAGTTAGTGATGTCACTTCTCTGGTAGATCCAAAAAAGTTGTCGGTAGGGCAAGTGATTGCCAAATTTGGGAAATTAGTGCCTAAATTTGATGAAACAGATTTGGTCGTTTTCTTTAACTCGTTTGAGAGTTTAGCGAAGACATGTGAATGGCCCGAAACCTCCATTACTGCTTTATTGAGCTCTGTCCTTACTGGGAAAGCTGCAAAAACATACCAGGCACTCTCTCACGACGTTCAAAATAACTATAGTTTGGTCAAGACTGCCATTTTAAAGGCCTACGCACTGACGCCCGAGGCCTATCGGACAAAATTCCGAACACTCCGCAAGTTACCCACACAATCATATGTGGAATTTCTCTTTGAAAAGGAGAAAATATTCTCAAGGTGGCTACACTCTGAGGAAGTTTCTGAGTTTGAGAAACTCAGGTCACTTATCCTAAGGGAAGAATTCCTATCGTCCCTGCCTGAAGAGATACGACTACACATACTGGATAACAAGATAACTGACATCCAGAAGGCTGCTGAGTCGGCTGACACATATATGTTGGTGCATAAGAAACCACCAGTGTCAGGAAACCGCCTCAACCCCGTGCTTCCCCTTTTTGGCAGCAATCCTCCTGTTGGCCAACACGTGAAGGCATCACAGTCCAGAGAGAAACCAAGATCAACTCTCAATCGTCGAGCAGTATGCCAGTTCTGCAAAAGGCCTGGTCATCTTGTCAAGGACTGTTACAAACGTCTTCAGAATAACAGAGAGGTGGTGCGTACTTCCGCGCACTATGCTCTATCCCCTCAAGCAGCCAGTTCAACTATGAACTCTAGAATTCAAAAGGACTCTAACCCTAAGTGTCCGCAAGAAGGTAGTCAAGTCTCCACACATTATGTGCAGTCACATTTTGACTGTTCTCGCCACCATCCAGTTTCTTCCGAGTCTACCGATCTCGAGGGATCGAGAAAAGTTGACTTTTCATCTTTTATTGCCGAAGCCATCATTAGCAAACCAGGTGATCCGTTGTCTCAGAAGAATATCACCGTTCTAAGAGACACAGGAGCGTCACAATCACTCCTTTTGAAAAGTTCAATGGACATTACACCAGAGACGAACACCGGAAGGATTTCCATTATCCAGGGAGTGGGGACAAAATCTACTGTCGTCCCTCTACACAAGTTTGCCCTGAAACATCATCTCGTCGAAGGTGAGGTCATTTTAGGTGTGATAGATAGTATTCCTGTCCCAGGAGTACACCTACTTCTAGGGAATGACCTTGCGGGAAGCAAAGTATACCCCTGTACGGTTTCAGACCCTTTGTCAACAGTTCCAGATAATGATAATGAACTGTATCCTGCATGTGCGGTGACAAGAAGCCAGACCAAACAATTGGCTGACACAACGTCTGAACCACATCTACCATCATCGTCAAGAAATTCGACTCCCAAACTGGAGTCTATGCTTCCAGAGAACACAAGTCGGGGCTTACCCCTGAGAATATCTCAGGAAGACATCATTAAAGCTCAACAAGTCGACGCGGAGCTCCAAGCAACGGTCGAAAAATCTCTATCATCTGACGATGGAGAATATTTCTCCGAGAACGGCCTCTTCTTTCGTCGCGCTATACCAGTGATTGCCTCACCAGCCGAACCATGGTTGGGTAAAAACCAGCTGTGGATCCCTCCACCTTATCGGCATGAAATACTTAAGCTGGCACATGACCATCCAATGTCAGCGCACCCAGGTGTCACTAAAACGACGGCGAAGATCAAAGAACTGTTCTTTTGGCCCAAAATGAGAAAAGATGTGTCGCGTTACTGTAGAAGTTGCACGAACTGTCAGTTGGCCGGAAAGCCAAACCAGACAATTCCTAAGGCCCCTTTGAGTCCGATTCCTGTATTAGAAGAACCTTTTTCTAAAATCGTCATGGACTGTGTAGGTCCCTTGCCTAAAACCAAGACGGGCAACGAGTACCTACTTACCTTTATGTGTTCAAGTACCCGTTTTCCCGAGGCGATTCCCTTACGGAACATTAAGGCAAAGACTGTAGTCAGAGCCATGACCCGGTTCTTCACTACCTTTGGATTACCTAGAATCGTGCAAACAGATCAAGGCAGCAACTTCACCAGTCACCATTTTCAGGAAGCGCTAGCCAAGCTAGGCGTTACCCACATCACCAGCTCAGCCTACCACCCTCAGTCTCAAGGCGTACTTGAGAGGTTCCACCAAACCCTCAAAACCATGCTAAGGACATTCTCTAATAGTAACACCCAATGGGATGAGTCTGTTCCTTGGATTATTTTCGCCGCGAGGGACTGTGTCCAGGACTCTTTAGGCTACTCGCCTTTTCAACTTGTGTTTGGACATTCTGTCCGTGGCCCCCTGAAGCTGATACACGAACGTTGGTCAGGTACCAGTGATCATCCAGTGGAAAACTTCGACGATTTTCACGTTCGACTGAAAGCCGTGTGCGAAATGGCTCACAAGAACTTAAGAAAGGCCCAAGTTAGAATGAAAGAACTGTATGATAAGAGTTCTTGTAAACGAACATTCAATCCAGGCGACAAAGTTCTTGTGCTAGTACCTAATCTGAACAATGCGTTATCCTTGAGATATTGTGGACCCTTTACTGTGCATTCAAAATTAAGTGATTTGAACTATGTTGTCAATACGCCCGACAGAAGAAAGAAACAGACAGTGTATCATGTCAACTCACTGAAAAAATATTATGATAATTGTAACAATTTTCAATCCACAGCTAAAATTACTTTACCTGTATGTTCAAATGTTTCTGATGATGTGATACATGATAAATTGAAACCCCCAAAATTGGTAAATTCTTCCTTTTTAGATAATTTGAATGTCCACCTTATGCATTTGTCCACAGAGGAAAGCCATAGATTGTCTCAGTTATTTGAGACATTTCCCTCTATTTTTGGGGATGTCCCCAAAGAAGCGAAGGTTCCACCTCATGATGTAGACGTTGGTGACGCAAAACCCATTAAACAACACCCCTATAGAGTTAACCCGGAAAAAGCTGCTTTGATAAAAGATGAAATTGATTATATGCTCAAGAATGATATCATTGAGCCCAGTTTCAGCAACTGGAGTTCCCCATGTCTCCTAGTACCGAAAGACGGTGGATCTTTCAGGTTTGTGACCGACTTTAGGAAGGTGAATGCGCTCACCAAAGCTGATTCCTATCCATTACCTCGGATAGAGGACGTTATTGATAAAGTTGGTCAGGCTAAGATAATTTCCAAAATTGATTTACTTTCAGGATACTGGCAAATCCCCTTATCTGACCGTGCAAAAGAATTATCTGCTTTTGTAACCCCTAATGGTTTTTATAGATACAAACGCATGCCCTTTGGTATGCGAAATGCTGGTCAAACTTTCCAGAGGGTCATTAACTCTGTCATTGCTGACATAGACCAATGTGAGGCCTACATAGATGATATAGTTGTATTTTCTAATACTTTTGAAGAACATATTGTTCAATTGACTAACCTTTTTAGAAAATTGTCTGAAGTTAATTTTACTGTAAACTTACATAAAAGTGATTTCTGTAAAGCTTCAATTTCCTATTTGGGTTATCAAGTGGGAACGAACCAAGTTCGGCCCATTGAAGCTAAAGTAGATGCTATTGTAAGGTTACCACCTCCCAAAAATTGTAAAGAGATCAAAAAGTTCCTTGGGATGGCTGGTTACTATAGGCGGTTCTGTCAAAACTTTTCAGCTATTGCTGAACCTCTTACTGCATTATTGAAAAAGGGTGTTGAGTTTGAATGGTCAGATAAATGTCAAGAAGCTTTTTTAACCATTAAGTCATTTCTATCAAATGCTCCTGTTATGGCTGCACCAAATTTTAGCAAGCCCTTTAAACTTGCCATTGATGCTAGCAACTTAGCCATTGGCTCAGTCCTATTTCAAGAAGACAACATGGGAATTGACCATCCCATTGCCTTTTTTTCCAGGAAGTTAAATGAAAACCAAAAGAATTATTCTACTATTGAAAAAGAGGCTTTAGCTTTGGTTTTGTCATTACAACATTTTGAAGTCTATGTCTCTTCTTCAACCAATCCAGTCAGAGTGTTTTCTGACCATGATCCCCTGAAATTTACCTCTAAGTTAGGACAGACAAATCAAAGAATATTAAGATGGTGCTTATATTTCCAAAATTTTAATCTGGAAATTTCACACATTAAGGGTAGTGATAATGTTGTGGCTGATTGTTTGTCAAGGATGTAAAATCTTGTTACACACATTGATCATGTGACACGCTTTGTGGTTCATTAGGACCATAAACAGGTTTTGTTTGAGTGTCACTCATATGAAAATGAGTGGTGTGAGTTTTGAATTTTTTTCAAAATTCCAATCCTGTTGAATATTTTGTTTATTTTCAGGTGAACCTTAATTAAAGGTGGTTTTTGATTATATGTAATCTTTTATAATAATATGTCTCATATGACTCAATTGATATTGTAGCTAGTCATTGAAATAAAGGTCTTACCCTGGCGGGTTTACCACTTTAATATCCACATGGAAATATTGTAATACCCCCTTTTGAGGGATTTTGATGTATAATTACTTTTTGAAGGGTTACTCCCCTTTCACCAAGTGTAAAAGTTGGAGTTACTTCCCTTTTATGTTCAGGGATATTTTCATCTGGTATTATGATTTTGATTGCCTACATTTGTAAAACATTTTTGTTATTTCATTGCCAGATTGGTTCCTTATGTATGTTTTTGTGGAACCTATCTGTCACTTCCAAAAAGGGAGGGGATGTGACCTACTTAGGTCGAGTCATTTTTATTTTGACATTGTATAATTCCTTATATGGAATGATGGTGTAACACCTGGGGTTTTTCCACTGACTTATTAAGGTGTTTGGGACATAGAAATTTTCCATTAAAATCTGATTGAATGATTCTGATCAGATGATTATCCCAACCAATGGCGACATGAGTTGAGGATAACCTCCCCTGTCACAGAAGTCTTTAATTGCACTGCACACTCGCAACACGAGGCAGTTTTATCTTGACCTGGCAGCCTACGAGGCAGTTTTACCTCGATCAGGCAGCCGTCCATATTGTCCGGCTATAGACTCTGACCATTTGAACGTGAGAGTACTTAAGACCTGTGTGTGCCTTGTTTTCTTCAGTTGATTTAGTCTTCTAGTTTAATATTACTTGTCGCTAAGTAAGTCTTGAAGCTACAGCAGTGTTGTGTGGCCTGTGGCTGTTCTTTAGACAGTGTAGAAATCTGTGATAGTGTTTTTTCCTACATTGTGTAAGTTGGGTTTTTGATATTTTATACATTAAATATTTTATTTAGTTCAACATTGTGTTCTGCCACTTCTGAGTTCGCTGATTAAAAGGTCGTATGTAGATTGGATGAGTGTTAATTACAATAGTATCACTAGCTTCCCTAGACATTAAATTCGAGCCCTAGTGGTCGTTGTGTTAAGTGTTCATCCACTTTGGCCGTAAGGCATTTGCATATGACCCCGAAAAAAGAATCCGGGGACGTTCTCCTTCTATTTGGCTGATAGATAGGTTAACGTTACACACTTGAGACTGCCCCACCCCACCCACCCCACCCACCCACCCCACCCCACTAACCAACTCACCCCATCCAAGCAGAATGTACCACTTGAGACTGCCCTGCCCCACTAACCAACTCACACCATCCAAGCAGAATGTACCACTTGAGACTGCCCCACCCACCCCACCCCACCCACCCCCACTCACCCCATCCAAGCAGAATGTACCACTTGAGACTGCCCCACCCCACCCACCCCACTAACCAACTCACCCCATCCAAGCAGAATGTACCACTTGAGACTGCCCCACCCCACCCCTCCCCACTAACCAACTCACCCCATCCTAGCAGAATGTACCACTTGAGACTGCCCCACCCCACCCACCGACCCCTCCCCCACTCACCCCATCCAAGCAGAATGTACCACTTGAGACTGCCCCACCCACCCCTCCCCACTAACCAACTCACCCCATCCAAGCAGAATGTACCGCTTGAGACTGTCCCACCCCACCCACCCCACCCCACCCCACCCACCCCCACTCACCCCATCCAAGCAGAATTTACCACTTGAGACTGTCCCACCCCACCCACCCCACCCCACCCACCCCCACTCACCCCATCCAAGCAGAATGTACCACTTGAGACTGTCCCACCCCACCCACCCCACCCCACCCCACCCACCCCCACTCACCCCATCCAAGCAGAATGTACCACTTGAGACTGCCCCACCCACCCCTCCCCACTAACCAACTCACCCCATCCAAGCAGAATGTACCACTTGAGACTGTCCCACCCCACCTCCACCACTCACCCCATCCAAGCAGAATGTACCACTTGAGACTGCCGTACCCCACCCACCCCACTAATCAACCCACCCCTCCCCACTAACCAACTCACCCCATCCAAGCAGAATGTACCACTTGAGACTGCCCCACCCACCTCACCCCACCCACCCCTCCCCCACTCACCCCATCCAAGCAGAATGTACCACTTGAGACTGCCCTGCCCCACTAACCAACTCACGCCATCCAAGAAGAATGTACCACTTGAGACTGCCCCACCCCACCCCACCCCACCCACCCTACCCCACTAACCAACTCACCCCATCCAAGCAGAATGTACCACTTGAGACTGCCCTGCCCCACTAACCAACTCACGCCATCCAAGAAGAATGTACCACTTGAGACTGCCCCACCCCACCCCACACCACCCACCCTACCCCACTAACCAACTCACCCCATCCCAGCAGAATGTACCACTTGAGACTGCCCCTCTCAGAGAAGACCGTCACCGACAGTATCATGTGCAAGTACAGACCCTCAGCGAAGATCCACATGTAGTTGGCACCAAGGATGTAGTTAAAACACGCAAAAAATAACTTGCACTCCCAATGCTGCGAAAGATGGCGGAGAGTGGGAGAAAAAATCAATAATAAAACAAAAAAATCTTTATGACACTTTCAAACTAAAACGTGTTCTTTTAACAATTTTTTAATTAAAACAAATTTTTAGTTTAAAAAGATCGTTTAAAGTACATTTTAAAAAAGAGTCAATTTTATGAGTATAACAAAAAGCTGTAAAAAGGAAAAGCAGGCTAATTGAAAACGTTAATATTTTTTGTAGTTAAGACTAAAAGTATAGACTTTTATGAACTAGACTTTGTCCAAAATTTGGGCCAGCTTTGTTTTTGCACTTTGTGTGCTGACGTGCATGCTAACGTGAGTAAAGGTGGTGATCATTAAACACTTAATGTACTCTAACAACAAAAGCCATACGCAATTTCCAAAGAGAAGTATTTTACCAGATTAAAATGTTAATTGTTGGTTGTCATACAAAGTACTTTTTATTTTGAGTGATAATTTAACCAAGCTCATTTTAAAATTAATTTGTTTTTCATGTAATATTTAACTTTAATTAGCCAATTTAAAACAGTACTTTTACTTAATGTATTATTCTTTAGCGCAATCGATGTCGTGTATTTGGGATTAATGTTGTATTAAACCTAAAACGAAAAATTGGATACTTACAGTACTTTCGTTTTTGAAGATCAGGAAGTTGTTTTTATCCCGTGTGACGTCACCGGGAAACCCCAAACCTTTGACCAGTAAGTTTTCCTTCATGAATGAAATGGACGCGCGCAGTATGAAGGAGAAGAAGAGATTCAGGTGAATTGTGTTGCGCGGGCAGTGGAGCTTTCTGGTGAACAAAATTCAACTGGTCAACTTTTAGTTCGAATAAAACAAAATTCAACTGGTCAACTTTTAGTTCGAATAAGAAAAGACTAAAAAAAGAAACAATTTATCTGGCACATGTTATAAACTTTTATTTCGAATAAAAAAGGACACAAAACCCCATAAAACTGCGACACCCTAAACTTAAAAAAAAAGCAATGCTGAAAGTGCTTACTTAGATAACATTTTAAAGTAACTGAGTTCACAAATTCAAATTGGATTAAAAAAATAACTAGAAAAATATTATATGGGTGCTTATAAGAGGGACTTAAATAAATACTCCAGCATTAATAATAATATGTGTATATCATATGCAGCCATACTAGTAGGATAGCAACGATTGCTTGGTTTGAGCTTCACAAGCCGGACTTAAGTACTTTTAGCACTGGGCTTTTCGATTATTTTTCGAATATTTCTAGCATCCCATGGGGTAGACCTACTATGTTTTGTTTTTTCCTGTTCTCGGATAACAGGAAGGGTAACGTAGATATCCACAAAATTACGTTTGTCATTTTTTAAGCCATTCACAAAATAACGGTTGTCACTTTTTAACCATTCACAAAATAACGCTTGCCACATTTTTTAACCATTCACAACACAACGTTTGTCACTTACTTGAAGCCAATCATAATGATCACAGAGAGAACCAACGAAGTCAGCGAAATTCCGTACCCAACATTGTACATCAGGCCTAGGGTACCCAGATGCGACTGAAGAAAATACCAGAGTGAATTTATTTTATTGAATTCCGTTGTAGAGTTAAACTACACAATTAAAACACACAAAAGTTACAACTTAGTACTTGGCAGGCAATACGGCAGGTGCGGTAGAGTTCACCTGTTTGTTTTCTGACCTCCGTATGACATGCTGCCCAAACAGTGTTTCTTCCAGACTTTTTTCTCTGGTAGGGGGCACTTTCAAATTTTCAGGGAGGGGGGAGGACACTGTTAAAAGTATATATTTTCTATATAAATTCAATTTCGGTCGGGGGGGGGGGGGGCGATGACGGTAGACTTCCTTCGCGGGGGGGGGGGGGGGAAGGCGAAGAAATGCCTGGAAGAAACTCTGTGCCCTACATGCATAACCTTGCCCCAGGTGCTTGGTAGACTCTGAGAAGTTCGACGGGTTCGAGTTCGGTACAAGACATTTGGAACAGTAATGTCGTGTCCTACCACTCGACCGCACCACACCGTTAACTTCCACACTTTGGGATAAAAAAAAAAAACAAGGTTATTCAATAGAAGCTGCCCTGTACTTTGTTCTTGGTTAGACAACGGCTTTGGAAGCAAACCCAGAAAAAAAAAGCAGGCTGAAATCGGAGTCAACTACCTACATGGCGCATTCCAAGTTGACACGTAATACTTAACAGTGTTGGAGGAAATCACGTCTGACATTAAAGTTAAGAAAAAGAAGAAGAATACAAGCTGTTCTTTTCATTGAAAATTGAACACAAATCGACCAAAACCCACTTTAACCGCACGCAAGTACTTATCGAGAGTATGGATAGATTAATGAAACAAACTCTTGAATGGGTGTGGCTTTCTGTACACGGCTAGACAACTAGCATAATGAGACAAACACTTAAACGACTAAAAGAGATTGGACGACGAAGACACCTACCTCGACAACATTGGACGACGAAGAAACCTACCTCGACCAGACTGGACGATGAAGAAACCTACCTCGACAACATTGGACGACGAAGAAACCTACCTCGACAACATTAGATGAAGAAACCTACCTCGACAACATTAGACGAAGACACCTACCTCGACAACATTGGACGATGAAGAAACCTACGGTCTACAACATTGGACGACGAAGAAACCTACCTCGACCAGACTGGACGATGAAGAAACCTACCTCGACAACATTAGATGAAGAAACCTACCTCGACAACATTGGACGAAGACACCTACCTCGACAACATTGGACGAAGACACCTACCTCGACAACATTGGACGAAGACACCTACCTCGACAACACTGATTGTCATATCGTTGTGCCTGATGCCTCTACACAAGCTGAGGTCAGTCCAGGTTGTGTTTCGATCCCGGTCCACGTACCATGTACCGTCAGACATACAGCGACGCGTCGCGTTTTCTGGGTGGGTCAAAGAAAGATCAAGAAAAGATCAAGGAAAGATCATGAAAAAATCAAAGGAAGATCACTAAAAGATCAAACAAAAAAAACATTGAACAGACTAACAATCTATAAAAAAAAAACCAAGGTAAGCCCAGGTATAAAACATGAACAGAATAATGAAAAAAAATTACAAAAAGATAAACCAACAAACCAACGAAAAAAACTAGTATAAAACAAGAACAGATAAAGGAAAGATCATGAAAAGACTAACCAACTAAATTAAAATTAACGAAAGGTCCTGTAGTTATTTAAAACGACCAAGGTAAGACTACAGCTCACTGTGAGGGTGGGGTTTTTTAAGAAGGCGGTAACGAATGTATCCAACAACACGCAGTTCAAGTTCAACTATAATTGTTCTTTATTAAAATGATATATATGTTCAAGTTTCTACCTAACTGATCTACACTGTACTATTTACTACTACTACTGACTGTTCATACCACATGCTACCTACCACTACGACCAATCCTAACACTAACTGTTCTCTACATTCTACAATCTCACACCTTCTACCTCGCTAGCTAATCATCAACTCCTAACTGTCTACATTCCTCGGCCGTCTCTGACCGCTACCTATCAACTCCTGGCCTCTCGCTCTACTGACCCACGCCTCAGTGGTCAGCTGACCGTCCCATGTGACCGGTCAGCCCTGTGCGCCCATTGGCCTCTATCTGACCAACCAACTAGGCCTATAGATAGTCTGTTTCTGCTAACCTATATCTGCCAAACATGTCTGACGTAATCTTGCGTCATCACACTCACAAATACACCAAGGACAACATTAACGAAATCAAGGAAGGTTTTAATATTTCAGCAGCATTCTATACACACACAGGCTGATATTGTTAACATAATTTAAAAAAAAAAACGGGAATGTGTGCAGGTTTGTTTTAATAAACTAGAGAAAGCTAATAATTGCTATAATAATGCATTTTTCTACTAATAATTAACCTAAGGTGTCATCCATAAATGACGTCACGCTGGTTTTGACGACTTTTACCCCCCTCCCCCCTTCACACATTGTCACAACAAGCCAGACCCCCCCCCCCCCTAAATTGACGTCACAACTCAGCCTACAACCCCTCTCAAAACTGCAGTTGAATTTTTTTTAAACATCGATATTTTTCCTAAATCTTGACTGAACTCTGTCAAAATAGAGTATATAAATCAATTCCTATTATAATTTATTAAAACAGTTTTCTAAAACTCTAAATAACGTCTAAAATTCGTTTTCTAACACTGCTTTTTTTATAAAGCAAAAGTGTGACGTCGCACCATCTGACCCCCCCCCCCCCCCCTCATCACACACCGTCACAAAATAACGGACCCCCACCTCCTCCCTACGAGTGTGACGCCATTTATGGACGACCCCCTAACACATCTTTGTTGACACTAAGTAAAAGTTTTTCGTGGTGTGAGTATAGTTTTAACATTTAACTGACTTAAAACAGTTTTAAAAATATACATAATTTCCTATGAAGCTAATTCAGAAAAAACAAGTGACTACTTATATTCTAGAATTGTTATGGTAAACGCTTTTTCTCTCAAGTACCAAATTCGCCCTATTCACATTAAAAGAGTTAACCAGCTTCCCCCCTTTCCCTAAAGCCCAATTTCTTCTCTCTCAGAATCTCAGTGACGTAATAAAGCATCGAGAATGACAGCCCTAGTTTTCTGGTCCGGCTGTTCCGAACACGGTGTACTTTAGCGAACAGCTGAGACAATTACTGGCCGCCCAGTCGAGTCCTGCCTCGCACCATTCACCTCCCTTTAGTCGGAACTCTTTGTTATTGGGGTAACGGTTGGTGTTTTGGGTGACCGGAAACCCAAAGACGCAATTCTATTTTTGACTGAAGAAAAATACTCTGAGAAATTTAGAAGTTTAGGGATTTGACGTAAATGAAATAATTTGACGCAGGCTTAATATTGCTTCTATTTTAAACTTGGAAATTTTTAAAAGTAAATTTTGGGGCTAATTTTTACAAGAAACAAAAAAAAAGCCAAAAAAAAAAAAACAACAAACAAACTCAAAGCACGATGTGAGGTAGGTCTAAAAATAACTCACCGGAAGTGGTGAACCCCAAGACATAATCCGGGCACTGCTGGGTTGCCGTGGTACCCGGTGGCGTCTCCGGCCAGCAGAGTAGTCCATCCCAAACTGGTTGGCAGTTGTTTTCTAAAAAGTGGGTTGTTTGGGTGGAGAGGGGGAATACAAAAACAATCTCGTTATTACAATCACGTAAAACTGAAGAAAAAAAACACGTTTAGAAACTTGTATAATGACAAGCTCTGAAATGCAATAAAAACAGAACATCAAACAACAAAATTTCTTTAGAAACAATGGTAAAAATGTTGGTTGTGGAAAAACATGTTAAAGATTTCATAAGCGTATGTTTACTGACGTAATTAGGGTGGCGGCTTCTCAAGATTAATTGTTTGGAAAAAGCTGGAGTATGGACATTGTGAGGGTGGTGATTTTAGGAAGGCCGGAACGAATGAATCCAATAACACACAGTTCAAGTTCACCTATAATTGTTCTTTATTAAAATGATATATATGTTCAAGTTTCTACCTAACTGATCTACACTGTACTATTTACTTCTACTACTGACTGTTCATACCACATGCTACCTACTACTACGCACTCCCATGACCAATCCTAACACTAACTAACTGTTCTCTACATAGCTACATCTGCTCCATTCTACAACCTAACACCTTCTGCCCTCGCTAGCTAATCAGGATCTCCTAACTATCTACATTCTCGGCCGTCTCTGACCGCTACCTAACAACTCCTGGCCCATCGCTCTACTGCCCCACGCCTCAGTGGTCAGCTGACCGTCCCACGTGACCGGTCAGCCCTGTGCGCCCATTGGCCTCTCTACCCAACCAACTAGGCCTATAGTCTGTTTCTGCTAACCTATATCTGCTAAACATGTCTGACGTAATCTTGCGTCATCACAGACATTATGTTTCACGTTATATGTTAATCAAAACAAAATGTCACTTTATAGACGCGTGGAGCAATACAAAAATTAGACTTTTGGACATGTGGAGCAACACAAACATTAGAATTTTGGACATGTGGAGCAACACAAAAATTAGAATTTTGGACATGTAGAGCAACACAAAAATTAGACTTTTGGACATGTGGAGCAACACAAAAATTAGACTTTTGGACATATGGAGCAACACAAAAATTAGACTTTAAGACACCTGAAGTAACACAAAAATGAGACTTTTGGACATGTGGAGCAACACAAAAATGAGACTTTTGGACATGTGGAGCAACACAAAAATGAGACTTTTGGACATGTGGAGCAACACAAAAATGAGACTTTTGGACATGTGGAGCAACACAAAAATTAGACTTTTGGACATATGGAGCAACACAAAAATTAGACTTTTGGACATGTGGAACAACACAAAAATTAGACTTTTGGACACAGAAACGAAAAAAGTGTCACCACTTAGCAACAAAAACCCAGCGTATAAAATAACTTATCTTCCTAGTAAATAATTAAATACTAGAAAAAGGTTATATGGCAAAGACTATTGCACTTTAACAGTTTCTATCACTAATAAAACTAAGTCCACCAATAACACAGAACAATATCTTAAAACGTTGCTATGGTTACCCACTTTATTCCCCGGCAAACGTTTTCGCAGCTAGAGCAAAGATGCACTGGATCGCTTATTGTTCGCGTCTTCCAGAATCGATACCTATAGGATCGATACCTATCATGCCCGTCCATAGCGGTCGCTAGAAAAATAAAAATCCCTTTCACTGTGAGATTCCATATCATTGAAAAGATGGAATATTCAATTTAGAAAAATAAAAAGAAGATCTTTGCCGTCGGATAATTCGATATTTTGACAGTGAGTTGGTAAAAACGGTAGGTAATCTGACTTTAGTGGACATGGGTTCTTACTAAATAATGTAATAGAGATGATTTGCTGTTAGTGAAAGGGTGGATCGTCTTCTATAAAAGTTTGATAGAAGTTGAGTTGTGGATGGAGTGAAATCTTAGACACGGCACACGTCAACAAAAAAATAGATCTAGTTGGGTAAAGGTGTGACAAGATAGGAGGCTGGACCAGGACAGTGGCGTATCTGGGGAGGTGGGGGGGGGGGGGGGCGGACACCCCGGGCGCCGATCCCAAGGGGGCGCCAAAAGGAGTAGCAAAATTAATTTAAAAGCTTTTTTAAGCTGAAGTATCGAATTATACACAGAATTAAGAGGGGAGGTTTTTCATAGACAGGAATAATTACATATAAAAAAAGGAGGGAGTGGGCGAGAAATTGATAGTCCGCCCCGGGCGCCGGAATAAGTCGCTACGCCTCTGGTCCAGGATGCTCGGAGTTTTTAGCAAGCCTTGAAGATTTTGTTTTAATTGTATAATAAATGAAGCTGATTTTAATTGCACGAACTGGTTCACTGTTTAATTAGTTACTCTAATTCAGGGGTCTCCAAACTACGGCCCGCGGGCCGGATGCGGCCCGCAATGTCCTCTCATCCGGCCCGCGGAGATCTTATTGCCACGAAAAAAACATTTGTTGGTGATGGCTAAGGAACTTTGCCCAGAAAAATCAAAGACATGCCTGGAAGAAACTGCCCCCGAACTCAAATTTGATTGTTCATGCGGCCCTCGGACTGAAAAGTTTGGAGACCCCTGCTCTAATTAAATAACACACGATTGGGAAAAAAGAAGAAAAATCGATGCATTAAATATTATGTGCCTTTATTGAAGGTTGATTGTAAAACACTTCGTTTTTAGAAATTAATAAAATATAACCTTTGTAAAATAAGGTATTACAACTCTGATTTCATTTGTTATCATCAGCCAGAGGCGTAGCGAGGGGGGGGGGGGGGTGCGGGGGTGCGGACCGCACCGGGTGACACCATTTAGGGGGGTGACCAAGGCAAAAAATAGCAAAATATATAGAGAACAATTTGAGGGGGGTGGGTGTAAATAGAAAGTTTGAGGAGGGGGGTGCGCATCGAAAGTTTGAGGGGGGGGGGTGCAAATCTAAAATTGAAAGTTTGCCCAGGAAAGGGTCGCTACGCCTCTGGGGGGTGACACCATTAAGTGCCGCACCGGGTGACACCCGACCTCCCTACGCTACTGTCATCAGCTACTTAAAAATACATCTTGTAGTAATGTAGTATTATTTCATGCTTATCTCTATGATGTGTGAAATTGTTTTCCGGGGTTAAACGTATAGAATTGTTAAGTGAATCTGTTTCATGGTACTTTGAAGGTACAGGATATAGACCAGGGGCGGAACTACAGTGCCGCCAGACCCCGCAATGCGGGGGGGCCCACGCCATTTAGGGGCCCACGGCCGACCATAAAAAAAATTGTTATAGTTAAAAAAAATTTCTTGCATTTTTGACTTAATGTTTGTTTTGTAAAAAAGATTACCGTAGCTGCGGTTGGATTATCTTTATTCTATAGACACCACTTCCCGCTCATTTTTCCTTCGTTTTTAAACCACTGTGAAAGCAGAGTCCTCTTTCTCATACAATCAATCTTTTCAAAGATAAGCAAACGTTCAAACCACTTCCATGACTTATTTCCCTTTTTTAAATAGTCAAATAGTGATGCTCATAAGCCGCTTTTTAATAGATTTGTACTAAACAAATTAAAAAGCAATTACTTTTCTTTATTATTATTTGTTTATAAATTACTTACTAAAGAAAGACACTGTACAGAAAGAAAATGTATTTAAAATTAATAAAATAAAAACAAAAAAACATAAAAATAAACATGACACGAGACACCATTATTTACAGAAAGCTTTCATGTTTTATAGTCTTTTGACCGAAATGTAGCTAGTGGTGCTACGGCAGAGATAATATACAACTGATTTTCACAAAACAGACTAATGCACTTACACACATGACAAAAATTGACATGATGTTGTAATTTGTTTTAATTTAAAAAAAAAACTCGAATTCTTATAACACGAACAGGCCAGCATTAAGTATCCTATGTTCGTATGTAGTGTTTGAGTATATATATATATATATATATATATATATATATATATATATATATATATAAATATATATATATATATATATATATATATATATATATATATAAATATATATATATATATATATATATATATATATATATATATATATATACATATATATATATATACATATATATATATATATATATATATATATATATATATATATATATATATATATATATATATATATATATATATATATATATATATATACATATATACATATAGGCCTAAATATTTATATGGGGGGCCTAAAAAATGTGTTTGCGGGGTGGCCCCTTTTTTCTAGTTCCGCCACTGATATAGACGTAAACATTTGTTGCAGCAAAACGGTGTCCGTATAAATACGCAATAATTTGTCGAATGTTATATTTATATAAAGAAGAGGTGTATGTGTGGGGGTGGGGTAGGGGTGTGGCCTCACCCTGCTCCTGATGGCTGGTGAATTAATGACTCAAATTATAGACGACTCAGTTAATTACGGTGCCTTACCTTGCCTAAACATGGGACGGAGTGGTCTAGCGGTAGAGAGTTGGACTGCTAACCCGTATGTCTCGAGTTCGAATCCGGGTTCAAGTCAGTAGACCGTCCCTGAGTCCACCCAACTCTGATGGGTACCTAACTCACGTTAGGGAAAGTAAAGGCGGCTGGGCATAGTGTTGACCACACTATCTCTTCATATGCCGAGGTCACAGAAACAAGTAAACTCTACTTCATTTGCTCCATAGACCGTCAGGTTTGAAAGGGAAACTTTACTTACTTTACTACCTTGCCTAAACATTTCACAAGAACGTACATAATAAGTATGACTCAATCCCTATCTAAACTTATAAAAGCTAACTAATGTGTCGCAATGTTTATCAAGTGAACTTTGTGGATAAACACTCAGTTGTGAGGGTCCAAAAATTTGAATCGAGCAATATCCTCACGATTTACAAACGAGACGGAATATCGAAGTGCATAAACAAATTTCTAAAGGCGTTTATTTACTGGGCAAATTTAGAATCGATTGACATTTTAATGAGGTTTTAAGAGTGTTATCGTATTAACGATTTTTTAATGAGGCTTTAAGATTGATACCTAATTAACGTTCTAAATACACGGCCAACAAATAGAACAAATAAGCACTTTAAGCATATTATGTTTATTTAGTGATACAAATATTAGAAAGTTCTGGAATAAAGGAACGTATTAGTGACAGATAGAGAAGGAGATGAAGCTGATAACTTGAGGCAAGAGAAAGTGGTGAGACAAATGGGACGAGAGAAGGTGGTGAGACAAATGGGACGAGAGAAGGTGGTGAGACAAATGGGACGAGAGAAGGTGGTGAGACAGATGGGGCGAGAAAAGGTGGTGAGACAGATGGGGCGAGAAAAGGTGGTGAGACAGATGGGGCGAGAAAAGGTGGTGAGACAGATGGGGCGAGAAAAGGTGGTGAGACAGATGGGGCGAGAAAAGGTGGTGAGACAGATGGGGCGAGAAAAGGTGGTGAGACAGATGGGGCGAGAAAAGGTGGTGAGACAGATGGGGCGAGAGTTGGTGGTGAGACAGATGGGACGAGAGTTGGTGGTGAGACAGATGGGACGAGAGAAGGTGGTGAGACAGATGGGACGAGAGAAGGTGGTGAGACAGATGGGACGAGAGAAGGTGGTGAGACAGATGGGACGAGAGAAGGTGGTGAGACAGATGGGACGAGAGAAGGTGGTGAGACAGATGGGACGAGAGAAGGTGGTGAGACAGATGGGACGAGAGAAGGTGGTGAGACAGATGGGACGAGAGAAGGTGGTGAGACAGATGGGACGAGAGAAGGTGGTGAGACAGATGGGACGAGAGAAGGTGGTAAGACAGATGGGACGAGAGAAGGTGGTGAGACAGATGGGACGAGAGAAGGTGGTGAGACAGATGGGACGAGAGAAGGTGGTGAGACAGATGGGACGAGAGAAGGTGGTGAGACAGATGGGACGAGAGAAGGTGGTGAGACAGATGGGACGAGAGAAGGTGGTGATACGTTGGACGAGAGAAGGTGGTGAGACAGATGGGACGAGAGAAGGTGGTGAGACAGATGGGACGAGAGAAGGTGGTGAGACAGATGGGACGAGAGAAGGTGGTGAGACAGATGGGACGAGAGAAGGTGGTGAGACAGATGGGACGAGAGAAGGTGGTGAGACAGATGAGACGAGAGAAGGTGGTGAGACAGATGGGACGAGAGAAGGTGGTGAGACAGATGGGACGAGAGAAGGTGGTGAGACAGATGGGACGAGAGAAGGTGGTGAGACAGATGGGACGAGAGAAGGTGGTGAGACAGATGGGACGAGAGAAGGTGGTGAGACAGATGGGACGAGAGAAGGTGGTGAGACAGATGGGACGAGAGAAGGTGGTGAGACAGATGGGACGAGAGAAGGTGGTGAGACAGATGGGACGAGAGAAGGTGGTGAGACAGATGGGACGAGAGAAGGTGGTGAGACAGATGGGACGAGAGAAGGTGGTGAGACAGATGGGACGAGAGAAGGTGGTGAGACAGATGGGACGAGAGAAGGTGGTGAGACAGATGGGACGAGAGAAGGTGGTGAGACAGATGGGACGAGAGAAGGTGGTGAGACAGATGGGACGAGAGAAGGTGGTGAGACAGATGGGACGAGAGAAGGTGGTGAGACAGATGGGACGAGAGAAGGTGGTGAGACAGATGGGACGAGAGAAGGTGGTGATACATGGGACGAGAGAAGGTAGTGAGACATGGGACGAGAGTTGGTGGTGAGACTGATGGGACGAGAGAAGGTGGTGAGACTGATGGGACGAGAGAAGGTGGTGAGACAGATGGGACGAGAGAAGGTGGTGAGACAGATTGGACGAGAGAAGGTGGTGAGACAGATGGGATGAGAGAAGGTGGTGAGACAGATGGGACGAGAGGTGGTGAGACAGATGTGACGAGAAAAGGTGGTTAGACAGATTGGACGAGAGAAGGTGGTGAGACAGATTGGACGAGAGAAGGTGGTGATACATGGGACGAGAGAAGGTGATGATACATGGGACGAGAGAAGGTAGTGAGACATGGGACGAGAGTTGGTGGTGAGACATATGGGACGAGAGTTGGTGGTGAGACAGATGGGTCGAGAGAAGGTGGTGAGACAGATGGGACGAGAGAAGGTGGTGATACAAGGGACGAGAGAAGGTGGTGATACATGGGACGAGAGAAAGTGGTGATACATGGGACGAGAGAAGGTGGTGAGACAGATGGGACGAGAGAAGGTGGTGAGACAGATGGGACGACAGAAGGTGGTGAGACAGATGTGACGAGAGAAGGTGGTGATACGTCGGACGAGAGAAGGTGGTGATAGATGGGACGAGAGAAGGTGGTGAGACATGGGACGAGAGAAGTTGGTGAGTCATATGGGACGAGAGAAGGTGGTGAGACATGGGACGAGAGAAGGTGGTGATACATGGGACGAGAGAAGGTAGTGAGACATGGGACGAGAATTGGTGGTGAGACATGGGACGAGAATTGGTGGTGAGACATATGGGACGAGAGTTGGTGGTGAGACAGATGGGACGAGAGAAGGTGGTGATACAAGGGACGAGAGAAGGTGGTGATACAAGGGACGAGAGAAGGTGGTGATACATGGGACGAGAGAAAGTGGTGATACATGGGACGAGAGAAGGTGGTGAGACAGATGGGACGAGAGAAGGTGGTGAGACAGATGGGACGAGAGAAGGTGGTGATACGTTGGACGAGAGAAGGTGGTGATAGATGGGACGAGAGAAGGTGGTGAGACATGGGACGAGAGAAGGTGGTGAGACATATGGGACGAGAGAAGGTGGTGAGACAGATGGGACGAGAGAAGGTGGTGAGACAGATGGGACGAGAGAAGGTGGTGAGACAGATGGGACGAGAGAAGGTGGTGAGACAGATGGGACGAGAGAAGGTGGTGAGACAGATGGGATGAGAGAAGGTGGTGAGACAGATGGGACGAGAGAAGGTGATGAGACATATGGGACGAGAGAAGGTGGTGAGACAGATGGGACGAGAGAAGGTGGTGAGACAGATGGGACGAGAGAAGGTGGTGAGACATGGGACGAGAGAAGGTGATGAGACATGGGATGAGAGAAGATGGTGAGACATATGGGACGAGAGAAGGTGATGAGACATGGGACGAGAGAAAGTGGTGAGACAGATGGGACGAGAGGTGGTGAGACATGAGATAAGGAAGTGGTGAGACATGGGACGCATACACTAACCTGTGTTGTTGACATTAGACCGTGAGTCGATGAACTGCAGACAGGCGTTCTGTATACTGATGATTGTGTTGACCTGCTCGTCGTAGGAGATGTCCACAACGTTGTCGTCGCTCTGGATGGTGGGATAGAAGATGTGGTATACATCAAGGTAAGGTCGTTACTGTTTACATCATGTCGTTTTATACATCAGGTTAATTTCCTTTTATACATTAGGACAATTTCATTTTATACATCAGGACAATGCCGTTTTATACATCAGGACAATGTCGTTTTATACATCAGGACAATGTCGTTTCATACCACGCAACGTGGTACTACATACGACATGTGCTATTTTTATCCAGTTAAAATTTATATATATATATATATATATATATATATATATATATATATATATATATATATATATATATATATATATATATATTATTATATATATATATATATATATATATATATATATATATATATATATATATACATATATTTATGTACAAATACAAATATACCTACATATATGTATACAAATACATGTCATATATACATATATATATACATATACATTGACTGGGGTACAAATTTTACAAAACTCAAGGCATTAAGTGAACACCTGGATATAACTGGATTAGAGGCGGTTTACTTCATACTCTCACCTATTCTCACCTTGTCTCTAGACACCCATACCCCCTCCCACCCTCCAACAGAAGTACACACACTTTAAAGGTAATTAAAGCTATCATACATATACTTGAAGGCTAAAAAGAGCTAAATTCGCCCAGCACTTTAGGAACTAATGACTTCAACGAGAGAGTGCCAGGCAGTCCTGTTAGCATGCAATTAATCTGACAGAAGCCAGAGTTGGGTAAATTTAGACTGGGTGATACAGTCTCTAAATATTATCTCACGATAAAAATGAACTGTTTTCTAAAATATGAAGCTTGAGCTTAGTTTAGACAGGTAACTTGATGCGCGTGTTAAAAGTGAAAACGTTTTCGATATTGGACTAATTTTTATTGGACTTTCATTAGGTAAACAGTGTTTTAATTAGAAAATGAGTTTTTTTGTCAAGTCTTTTGCGTCAGTACATGTGTTATTCGTGGGGGATTCTATTGTTGGCAGTGACGTCATTGAACTTCTAGCTTGACTTTTGTAGCTAATTCCGTGGGAGGATGTTGGGGGTTTGGGAGGGGGGGGGTGGGAGTATGGGGAGGTTAGGTTAGGTTTGCCTGTTTATTGGAAGGTGGGTGGGACGATGTTGGGGGTTTGGGGGTTAATGACGGGGGATACTGGAGGTGGGCGGGATGACACTAGGGGTTGGGGAGGATGTTGGGTTGGGGGTTGGGGGGGGGGTTAATGACGGGGGATACTGGAAGATTGGTGGGAGGTTGCGAGAGAGGGGATGTGTGGAGGTTATTGGGAGGTGGGTGGGACGATGCTGGGGGCTGAGGGGTGGTGGGTTGTTGGGGGAGGTAAGTAGGGATTTGTAGGAGGTAGATTGGATGATGTCTCTGCGTGTTGGGGGGGGGGGGGCTATTGGGAGTTCGGTAGGAGGTTGCTGGGTGGGAGGTGGTTTTTTGAGGTTGTTGGGGGGGGGGGGGGGATTTAATAAGAGGTGGTCTTGAGGATGTTAGGGGTGGTTTAGCGGGAGATGGGAGGGAGGTGGGGGATGTTTAGGAGATTCAGTGGGAGGTTATTGCGAGGTGGGAAGAAGTTGGGAGGAAAGCTGTTTAGAGGTTGTTGGGCGGCAGGTGAGAGGTTGGGAGATGGTGTTATGGTGTTATGGTGTTATGGTGTTATGGTGTTATGGTGTTATGGTGTTATGGTGTTATGGCCACTGCTCGAACAAAAACAAAACCTACTTGAATAGATCTTCCATTGGCTACCACAGGTTTACTCTGAAATTAGCTTAAATGTCCAGTTGTTATTTCATGCTTTAAAAAAAAACCAGCAACATCTCCCGTAGTTACCAGCGACAACAACATCACACATTTTAAGTGCTAAAGCTTCACTTAACTAGCTCGCACTTTAAACCAAATCTCAAGCAGTGTAAAACGGCATATTCCTGATGTTCTGCGCAGTCGCACTACACAAGTGTGTGTCTGCGCATGCATGCGTGTGTGTGTGTGTGAAGTCACCAAACCCTATTCTGACCACGCCCACATGTGGTGGTGGTGGTGTGGAGAGGGGTGGTTGACAATTAATCAAAAGATATTCATCACACAAGAGCACCTTGATCCACAAGGCTTTTCTTTCATTAGCCAAATAAATCCTATATCCCATATAATCCAAGTAAACCAAATAAAATAAACAAACATTTCATTATTGTAAAGCTGTTTCTGACACACAGACCCAAATGTGATGATCTTGAAGCTTACACTATTATATGTATCGCTGGTGGAGGTCTGTACTTCATGAAGGATGCTGGAAAGTGTACGACCACAGAGTGACATTTTATAGATTGTGGGCTGTGCGTCAGAATTCTATGTCCAATGTCGTCTTATAGTTAGGATATGGAAGAGTTGCTGAATCAAAACTCTCAGTCTTTAGAGCCTGCTTGTAATACTACGGCTAAGGAAAGTTTAGGTATAGTCGTTTATAAATTCAACACATTCTATACTTATAGAGCTATAGGTCTCAACCCTAGCATAACCCAGTCACATCTATCACTTGCAGCCCATACAATCATAACATAGCCAACCAAATGATCAGAAACCACCTCAATCAACCAAATGACCAGAAACCACCTCACCTCACTCAACCAAATGACAAAATCTACCCCCCCCCCTCAACCAAATGACCTGGGACCACCCCACTCAACCAAATGACCAGAAACCACCTCACCTCACTCAACCAAATGACAAAATCTACCCCCCCCCCCCTCAACCAAATGACCTGGGACCCCCTCACTCAACCAAATGACCAGAAACCTCCTCACCTCACTCAACCAAATGACAAAATCTACCCCCCCCCCCCTCAACCAAATGACCTGGGACCCCCTCACTCAACCAAATGACCAGAAACCCCACACTCAACCAAATGACCACAAACTACCCCCCCTCCCCTTAACCAAATGACCAGAAACTAACCCCCTCACTCAACCAAATGACCAGAAACCCCCTCACTCAACCAAATGACCACAAACTACCCCCCTTCCCCTTAACCAAATGACCAGAAACAAATGACCCGCCCTATAGAGAACTCTAAGACGCGCTAGACTATGTAATTATCTACCCTGCTGTTTCCCATACGACGGTCTTATAACATCTTTAAAAGAACCAGGGGTGTGGTAGATAATATCTGTAGAAGGAACAAGACGGTGATAGATAATATCTGTAGAAGGAACAAGACGGTGATAGATAATATCAGTACTTTTGTGTAAATCTATCCCTCCCCAGTAAGACCCAGAGGGGAATGGGCATTAGTTTTTTGAAACTCATTTTAATACTTCATCATTTTTAGACAGGACGGTATCGATTTTTGTGATAACGATACTTAAACCATAAAGTTCGCCCTAACACAAATCTTTACCATATTATTATACGTAACCATAAACATAATCCTAATCCAGGGGTCGGCAACCTGCGGCTCGCGAGCCGCATGCGTCTCTTTTGATGTCCAGATGCGGATCGCCAGATCCATAACAATTATATTATTTTATCTTCAAAACAGGGGTCGGCGTGGTCGAGTCGGTAAAGCTCATGGTTGCTAAACCGAAAAGTCTCGAGTTCGAACCCTCGGGCAGATGAGGCTCGTTAGCTGGGGACAGCCACTCTTCTAGGAGAGACAAAGGCTGTGGAAGGAAATCAAAAAAGAAAAGCAGGCTCAAATCGGAGTCAATGGCCTGAATGGCGCATAACCAGTTGACACGTATTCTTAATTGTGATGGAGGCGTGGTCGAGTCGGCAAAAGCTCATGGTTGATAAATTCGAAAAAGTCACGAGTTTAAACCCTCTGGCAGATAAGGCTCGATCCTTTCCAACACTAAAAATTAAGAACGAAGAAGCAGATCTACAAAACTAAAAAATAGTATACTGTAAAGACAAAAACAACTTTAAGTAAAATTAAAAAGCAATGAATAGCTGACAGGTGGGCATTATTCCCTTCCCCTCCCCTCCCCCAACTGTGGTGTGGCCAGCCCCGTAGCAATGGTTCCATGCTTTCCACTACGAGGAAGTGCACATAAAAATGCTAGAGACTCTTTAAAAATGTGGGAATTTTGTAGATTGTAACTTTTGGCTCTTCCGTCTCAAAAGGTTGCAAGTGAGAAACTCGATATTATACACACAGAGCATAGAAGTACGCACATTTTATAAGATACAGAGGTCATAGATGTACTCACATTTTATAAGATACAGATGTCACAGGTGTACCCATATTCTGTACGATGCCGAGAACATACAAGTACGCACATTTTATAAGATACAGAGAGAACATAGAAATACCCACATAATGTATTTGTTTCGAAGACCTTACTCCTTGTATTTTCCCTTGTTAATGAACTCTACCGCGTAAAGAAAACAAAAAAAAACCTACATGCCCATTTGACTTGCATATGAAGGTCGTGACCAGGTCGGTGTGTGGGGTCATCAGCTCTGGACAAGTGCATTATTCAGGTCTAGTAGCCTGATAGGGGGGAGGGGGGGGTGAGTCTCTGGACAAGTGCATTATTCAGGTCTAGTAGCCTGATAGGGGGGAGGGGGGGGGCGTGTGTCAGCCAGAAGCCAGGGCAGTGCCTCAACGCTGGTCACGATCTGGTAAGTCGGTTCTAGACCTTAACCACAGTCTTTAGCCAGCCTTTAGCCAGCCTTTAGCCAGCCTTTAGCCAGCCTTTAGCCAGCCTTTAACCACCGTCTTTAACCAGTCTTAACCAGCCCTTAACCAGCCTTTAACCAGTCTTTAGCCAGTCTTTAGCCAGCCTTTAGCCAGTCTTTAGCCAGTCTTTAGCCAGCCTTTAGCCAGTCTTTAGCCAGCCTTTAGCCAGCCTTTAGCCAGCCTTTAGCCAGCCTTTAGCCAGCCTTTAGCCAGCCTTTAGCCAGCCTTTAGCCAGCCTTTAGCCAGCCTTTAGCCAGCCTTTAGCCAGCCTTTAGCCAGCCTTTAGCCAGCCTTTAGCCAGCCTTTAGCCAGCCTTTAGCCAGCCTTTAGCCAGCCTTTAGCCAGCCTTTAGCCAGCCTTTAGCCAGCCTTTAGTCAGCCTTTAGTCAGCCTTTAGCCAGCCTTTAGCCAGTCTTTAGCCAGTCTTTAGCCAGTCTTTAGCCAGTCTTTAGCCAGTCTTTAGCCAGCCTTTAGCCAGCCTTTAACCAGCCTTTAGCCAGTCTTTAGCCAGTCTTTAACCAGCCTTTAACCACCGTCTTTAACCAGTCTTAACCAGCCTTTAGCCAGCCTTTAGCCTGTCTTTAAAAGTAAAGTTTCCCTTTCAAAACCTGGCGGTCTATGGGGAAAGTGAAGTAGAGTTCACTTGTTTCTGTGACCTCTGCGTAACCAGCTTTAAGCCAGTCTTTAGCCTGTTTTTAACGAGCCTTTAGCCAGCCTTTAACCAGCCTTTAGCCTGTCTTTAGCCTGTCTTTAACCACAGTCTTTACCACAGTCTTTAACCACAGCCTTTAACCACATTCTTTAACCAGCCTTTAACCAGCCTTTAGCCTGTTTTTAACCATTCTTTAACCAGTTTTTAGCCAGCCTTTAACCACAGTCTTTAACCACAGTCTTTTACTGCAGTTACAGAAAAACATTTTTTAAATCACACACTTTTTTTCCCCACACTGAACGACTGTTCGGATGGTAGAGTGCACGACTGCTTAACCACATTATTGCGTTCGGATCCTGGGCTATCTAGCTCTAAAAAAGTACCTGACCCACGTAAGCGAAAGTAATGGCGGTTAGCCGTAGTGCTGACCACACTATCCCTTCATATGTAGAGCTCGCATAAACAGTTCAACTCTACTTCATCTGGTGATCTAGTTTGAAAGGGAAATTAACGTTAACCACACAAGCTTTAACCACACAGTTAAAAAACACTTTGTCATTTTTTTTTCGCACAATTTTTCTTCTTCGTTCTAAATGAAATATTGAGAGGGGACTTCCTTCAACACAATATTGTTACGTGTCAACACTGCTTAAGTAAAATGTTTCACATATTTAATTTAAACATAGTTGTTTGAAGATAGTCTTCTGTAAGTTTCGATTCCAGAACATCACTTCTCCCATAATTTCACCCTTTTCGTGTCCAAGACACATGGAGCAGGGGAAGTAGAGTTCATCTGTTTCAGATGACCGCGGCATATGAACGGATAGTATAGTCAACACTATACCCAGCCGACTTTGTTACCCTAACGTGATTTAAATACCCATCAGCGCTGGATGGACTCAGGGACATTCTACCGACTTGAACAAGGATTCAAACTCGAGACTCTCGGGTTAGCAGTCTAGCTCTCTACCGCTAGGCCACGCCGTCCTATGCGTTTCCTAAATTATGGTGATTTGTTTTTTTATCTATCCCCATACACCCCTCCCCCCCCCCGCCCATACTCTCAAAGAAAAAAATGTTAATAAAAACAAATCCCAAACGTAATGTGAAACGTTAACGTTTGTAGTGTGGGAGTGAGAATGGGAGTGGGGGGGGGGGGGGCTTATATGCAAACAATATTATGTTGTTGCACTTTAGATGGACTGCGCATGCGTAGTATTTTTAAAAAAAGACGGTCATCACACAACGCAAAACATTGATTTCTCGTTTCTTTTTTTAAAGATGCTGACACAGATCTTACATTACCGGATGAGAGAAATGGCGCGCGATGTCCAAAAGTGGAGAATATTCTCGTCTCGTTAACCAGCCCAGGAGATAGAAGAGACCATTTTTTATGGCATTTTTTTTCTCCTTTCTTCTCGCTCAACACGTATTACACTCATTTTTGCATCTTACGAACAAGAACGTCATTTTTTTTTTACCCAACTTGGGTGTGTTGTGGGAAATTTTTCGAAAACACATGGCTACGGTCAGAGGCGTAGCGACCGGGGGGCAGGGGGGTACATATGTCCCCGGGCGCCGATCCTAGGGGCGCCAAAATAAGCTCATTTTAGCTGCTATTTTGAATTATAAGTATAAAAAATATATGGGGGGGGGGCGCCAAATCGAAAGTTTGTCCCCGGGCGCCGGGAGGGGTCGCTACGCCTCTGGCTACGGTATCTTCTACGTTTTGTAATCGATTACAGTGACGTGGCAAATATGTTTTGCAGACTGTACCAGTCATTGGACAAAATATTATGGTACAATAAAATCGAATTGGTCAATTTCTATGTGTATAATTTATTTCCTACAGAACGACTAATGCGCATATTAATGTGTCTCAATGCCTGATTCTACTTTCTATCGGACGACTGCTAACACGAAAGTCTAGAGTTAGGGTTCGTGGCTCAAGTCCACCCAGCTCTAATGGGTACCTGGTTCATGTTTGGGAAAATAAATGCAGCTGGACATACAGTTGATCTCTTCATATAATGAAGATTCAAATTCAGCAGAACTCTAATTTGACCGCCAGGCCAAAATTGTAACTTTACTTTTTAAAAATTCACTTCACAAAACATTATTTTTAAACTGAATAAGGGGTCGGCGTGGTCGAGTCGGTAAAGCTCATGGTGGCTAAACCGAAAAGTCTCGAGTTCGAACCCTCGGACAGATTATGCTCGTTAGCTGGGGACAGCCACTCTTCAAGAAGAGACATCTCCAAAATCAAACAACTGCTGCCTTGTAGTTTGTTCTTGGTTGGACAAAGGCTATGGAAGCAAATCCAAAAAGAAAAGTAGGCTGAAATCGGAGTCAATGGCCTCAATGGACCATAACCAGTTGACACGTATCATTAATTGTGTTGGAGGAGGATCCCTTCCAACACTAAAATTAAGAACGAAGAAGAAGAAGAAGAAACTGAATAAATTTTACGATTAAAGCTTTCCTGTTAAAAAATAAAATGTATTCCATATTTTGAAATGTATGTTGAATTATATACCAACATGTTTAATTATTACTTAGACAACGTGTTCACACTACCACTACATATTTTACATTGAGTTTACATACAAAGCAGCTAATCCTTTTGTGTGAGGCATCAACTTCAGCGGCCTGTCAGTTTTAGCAAACAGCCTAGCTACGCCACCGATCGAACGTTTAGTAAATTTGTTAATGGCGATACTACAGGTACATCAACATGGAACAGAATTCTCAATGGATGGCGCGTAATGTCACATGACACTTCCTGGTGTTGGGTCAAGGTCAGTCACGTGACGAACCGGAAGTTGGAGGAGACGTGTGCAGAAAGCGTCTATATGGTTGGCCTCTATGCATTACATGAGTGAAACAGCCTTGAATAAAATAAATTGTCAAACAGTTTGAGAAATGTTGGGCTGTATCTATGACGCTTGTTTCTGTCACCAGTAGGAATTAATTATGACCAAGATTTTTTTTTAGCATGACAATACTCACAGTCTGCGTCAACGATGTGAGATCAGACGGCCCCAACTTGTTTTTACGTATGGGGAGGGGGGGGGGGACTTGTTATTTTTAAGAAAGGATTAACAGTAAAAATGACTATGTGAAACTATATTAAATTAAAGCTCATGAAAATTCGGCTTTGTAAATAATACTATTCTTTAAATTTAATATTTAAACAGTTTAATTTAGTTTTTTTGTTTTAAAAAACAATTATTGTAACTGAATATCCAGTAAATTTAGTCTACTAGTTTTCACAACAGAGACCTACGTAAAGCATCCCGCGTGAGGTCTGAGACATGAGGCATTGACTTGAGCGACCAAATTACATACAGCCATATTACTTCATATGTAGACTTTTAGTTTCTAATCTAGAAGGTGTACAGTGTTTAGTTAGAGGTGAGCAGAAAACACGATCACTTCCGGTGCGAGCTTGTCTGATAGTGCATGACGGGTAGGTAGTGTCAACAAAGAAAACCCGGAAGTGACACATGAAGGCTACTTATCTGGGGGAGGAGGACGGGAGGAGAAGAGATGAGGGGATGAGGGAAGGGGAAGATAGGTGGGGAAGAGGGGGGGGGGAAGAGAGAAAGGGAAGAGGGCGAAGAGAGTTGGGGAAGAGGGAGGAAGAGGGGAGGGAAAGAGAGAAAGGGAAGAGGGGAGGGGAAGAGGGGAGGGAAAGAGAGAAGGGGAGGAGATAAGTGGAAGGGGAGGGGGAAGAGGAGGGGAAGATAGAGGGAAGAGAGGAGAGGAAGATGGGATACGATGAGAATATTTTAGAGGAAAATGAACAAGACAGAAAAAAAAACACGACATAAACAATGGTAAAAGTTCTAATGGACGCTTGACATTTAAAGTTCGTTTTTCTCAATCAGCGGATTATGATATCACTAAACAGATTGTCACGAAGCCTTGTTTTTAAACCGTATTTCCAGACCACGGAATAACCCTTTCCTGTTAGCATCTATTTTCATTAAATGTCATGTTTTCTCGTTCTTTTAAAACGATCTTAAATTTTCAAAAAAAAATATATTTGAAAATGCTCGAATAGCATTTTACTTAAATGAAAAGTATTTTTTCTTTATATTTTGTTAAGTTATAATAGAATAGAAACCTTTATAATTTAATTGATACATTTAAAAGATGCCTAATATACGAACCATAAAGAATAGGAAGGATATATAATTTTTCATTGTTATTGTTATCTAAAGATGGTAGAAAAAAATGATAAGGAAAAAACACAGCAACATGTATAGTAGACAGGTGTAGACGTCCGTGTTTTGTTGCCGATTTGCTACATTCACGTCACGTGTGTCCCATATAGGATATTCTGTAGGATCATTTGAGTCTTAGAAAGGACTTCACTGGAGCGTTTCTTAGTAAATGTTACAGGAATTTGTGCCTTAGACAGGCTATGTTATATGAATATGTATGTCTTGGACTGGCAGTGTTATACGAATATGTATGTCTTGGACAGGCAGTGTTATATGAATATGTATATCATACGGTAACATCCGTGTCTTGGACAGGATTTATGACAGACATGTGTCTCAGAAAGACATGTGTCTCAGACAGAAATTTGTCTCAGACAGACAGTGTCTCAGACAGACATGTGTCTCAGACAGACATGTGTCTCAGACAGACACGTGTCTCAGATAGACATGTGTCTCAGACAGACATGTGTCTCAGACATACATGTGTCTCAGACAGACATGTCTCAGACAGTGTCTCAGACAGAAATTTGTCTCAGACAGACTTGTGTCTCAGACAGACAGTGTCTCAGACAGACATGTGTCTCAGACAGACATGTGTCTCAGACAGAAATGTGTCTCAGACACGATTAGATACACGAGAAGACACATGTTGGTGTAAAAACCCTGCCCCTAGAGCCGGACGTTTGTTACCTAGGGTAAACATTGGCTACAAGAAAAAGTTCCCTCGCTGAGCACTTGGTGAGAGAAGAATCCTATAGAAGCGTCACGCACTTTTCACATTGAGAATTTTAGAAGAATTGTTGGTTTTTTTTTTGGGTGGGGGGAGAGGGGGGGGGGGGAAGGGGGTTTGGGAGGTGATGGATGACTTTGTTTGATGGATAAAGGTTTATTTTTAACAATTTCTTCGAACCATGTACTGGTGTTGGCAGGGGCTGGTTGTGAGGGCGGAGGGAGAGCGTGTGGGGAGTCGTCTAAAGAAGGTAGCATGTCATATATTTCTAGAGGATACATATTATACAGCCATGCTTCACACTAGTATATATTAAAAATTCTAATTATTCATGATGTCTAGACATGTCAAATAATGTCGGATGTCTTTTTTTCAAGTACGTTCCATCACTTAAGTAAAGTACTGTTTAGTGATGGTGGACTATGAACGCTATGCAGGATTTGTATTTCCATTTTTAGTTATAACTGGTAAACAGAATATATCTAAACAACGCGTATAATGCTGCTAATTGACGCTAATATTTTTATTCAATAAACTATTACGGTAATTAACTTATTGTATTATGTTTTTATTTGAAGATTAATTTGTAATTTAACATAAGTTAATTTTTATAAACACTTAATTAAATAATTAAATCAAGTATTTCATTAATCTAGTTTACGAAAATAAAATAAAAATTGTTTAGTTGAAAATGTGATTTTTTAGTGCTTCATTTTAATTTTAAATTCTTTCCCTTAGTCTCTCTCTGTCTTTATATATATATATATATATATATATATATATATATATATATATATATATATATATATATATATATATATATATATATATATATATATATATATATATTTATTTATATATATATATATAAACAGAAATATATATAGGTGTGTCTGTGTTAATACAGTTAGTATCGCCTATCACTAACGAATCCTTTGTTGTTCTTATTGCGAGCAATAGCCTATGAAAAAAGTAATAGTTTAGGTTGAGTACAACATTCATTGCCGTTGCTACCTCGTTACAGATAAGTATCTTTAAAACCAGGCATCATAGACAGTGAGGTATATTTGGACCAGACTGCCACTTAAAAAGGAAATAATCGCACTTTAATTTGCTCATTATATTTACCTAATGAGATAAAAATAATTTAATTTGGTTTTACGAGAACGATAATGTGATGGTATGAAATTATACGAATATAATTTTATGATATTGTCCTAATTGTGTAGGGAAGATAACGTGAATAAAAACATTGTCAAATGTAAAGAGAAGGGGAAGCTACTGCTGGTTATCCAGTGATACACTGAGGGTAAAATACGAATAGAAACCGTACATGCTCGCACAGATAGACAGGCAAGGGGAGGTAATGTCACTGACACGATTCAGAGAGGGGAGATGATCAATTGGTCAGAGACAACATAAGCCCTAGTCTTACGCTAGACAAAACACGCGTGTCAAGTTAGTGTAGAGTTGTAGGGCAGCAATTTAGAGAGAGTTTTGTTGGTTAAACCTTTGAGTAGATAGTTGTAGAGCAGGAATTAAGCGAGAGTTATGTTGGTTAAACCTTTGAGTAGAGAGTTGTAGGGCAGCAATTAAGGGAGAGTTTTGTGGTTAAACCTTTGAGTAGAGAGTTGTAGGGCAGCAATTAAGCGAGAGTTTTGTTGGTTAAACCTTTGAGTAGAGAGTTGTAGGGCAGCAATTAAGGGAGAGTTTTGTGGTTAAACCTTTGAGTAGAGAGTTGTAGGGCAGCAATTAAGCGAGAGTTTTGTCGGTTAAACCTGTTTGTAGAGAGTTGTAGGGCAGGAATTTAGCGAGAGTTTTGTCGGTTAAACTTGTGAGTAGAGAGTTGTAGAATGGCAATTAAGCGAGAGTTTTGTTGGTTAAACTTGTGAGTAGAGAGTTGTAGAATGGCAATTAAGCGAGAGTTTTGTTGGTTAAACCTTTGAGTAGAGAGTTGTAAGGCAGGAATTTAGCGAGAGTTTTGTTGGTTAAACCTTTGAGTAGAGAGTTGTAGGGTAGCAATTTAGCGAGAGTTTTGTTGGTTAAACCTTTGAGTAGAGAGTTGTAGGGCAGCAATTAAGCGAGAGTTTTGTTGGTTAAACCTTTGAGTAGAGAGTTGTAGGGCAGCAATTAAGCGAGAGTTTTGTCGGTTAAACCTTTGAGTAGAGAGTTGTATAATGGCAATTAAGCAGCGAGAGTTTTGTCGGTTAAACCTTTGAGTAGAGAGTTGTATAATGGCAATTAAGCGAGAGTTTTGTCGGTTAAACCTTTGAGTAGAGTGTTGTAGGGCAGCAATTAAGCGAGAGTTTTGTCGGTTAAACCTTTGAGTAGAGAGTTGTATAATGGCAATTAAGCGAGAGTTTTGTCGGTTAAACCTTTGAGTAGAGAGTTGTATAATGGCAATTAAGCGAGAGTTTTGTCGGTTAAACCTTTGAGTAGAGAGTTGTATAATGGCAATTAAGCAGCGAGAGTTTTGTCGGTTAAACCTTTGAGTAGAGAGTTGTATAATGGCAATTAAGCGAGAGTTTTGTTGGTTAAACCTTTGAGCGAGGGGGGTGCGGGGGTGCGGACCGCACCGGGTGACACCATTTATGGGGGTGACACCAAGGCAAGAAATAGCAAAATATATAGAGAAAAACTTGAGGGGGGTGCAAATCGAAAGTTTGAGGGGGGAAGGGGTGCAAATCGAAAGTTTGAGGGGGGTTGCAAATCGAAAATTTGAAAGTTTGTCCCCGGGAAGGGTCGCTACGCCTCGGGTGGGGGGGGGGGGGGGGTGACACCATTAAGTGCCGCACCGGGTGACACCCGACCTCGCTACGCCACTGCTGGGTATAACAACATATAAACATATGTTGAGATAAAGAAAACAGATTAACTCTGCTTTACCTAACCTATTGACAGTCGGGTACAAAAGGAAAGGGTATCTTTACTTTTTTGTTTACTATGTAGGCTACTGCTGTAGTGAAAGTTACTATAAGGAGTCGAGTAGAACTCATTGAATGTTGGAGTAGATAATTTAACGATGTATTCATCAAACACAGAAAACTTACATTTAACACAAAGGATGCATACAAATACATAATTTTTAAACCCCCGGCCCCTATCACCGCCGCACAATTACGCATGTTAAAAAAAAAAAATTAAAAAAATTCAAATCAAGATTCAAGTTAAGCGGTGCATAGATTATCTTTAGATAAACAGAATTAAATTTTTTATGCAATTTTTTTTTTATGTTGAAAAAAAAAATCATTCCGCCATTCATTTATTAAAAGAAATCTCTTTGAAAACGAAATCAACCCAAAAAAAAAATGTTTAGTTACATCTGTCCTTACCTCGTTGCCTTTAGCTCCAATCATGATGAACAGAGTGGTGAGCAGTGTCAGCCACGCACGGGCAGGCTGTCTACACGTGCGGAACTGGAACCGTATGCCGGCTGTCATCGCCTGGCATCGCGGGGGTGTCTGTGGAAACACAAACGTCGCCGGATTAGCAAGTTGGTTTAGTGTTTGGATTAGCACGGTGGTGGGTTAGTGTTTGGATTAGCACGGTGGTGGGTTAGTGTTTGGATTAGCACGTTGGTGGGTTAGTGTTTGGATTAACACGTTGGTTTAGTGTTTGGATTAGCACGTTGGTGGGTTAGTGTTTGGATTAACACGTTGGTTTAGTGTTTGGATTAGCACGTTGGTTTAGTGTTTGGATTAGCACGTTGGTGGGTTAGTGTTTGGATTAGCACGGTGGGTTAGTGTTTGGATTAGCAGGGTGGGTTAGTGTTTGGATTAGCACGTTGGTGGGTTAGTGTTTGGATTAGCACGGTGGGTTAGTGTTTGGATTAGCACGTTGGTGGGTTAGTGTTTGGATTAGCACGGTGGGTTAGTGTTTGGATTAGCACGGTGGGTTAGTGTTTGGATTAGCATGTTGGTGGGTTAGTGTTTGGATTAGCACGGTGGTGGGTTAGTGTTTGGATTAGCATGGTGGGTTAGTGTTTGGATTAGCACGGTGGGTTAGTGTTTGGATTAGCATGTTGGTGGGTTAGTGTTTGGATTAGCATGTTGGTGGGTTAGTGTTTGGATTAGCACGTTGGTGGATTAATGTTTGGATTAGCACGTTGAGGGTTTAGAGTTTGGATTAGCACGGTGGTTTAGTGTTTGGATTAGCAAGTTGAGGGCTTATCGGGTGGATAAGTACTTTGGCGGTTTAATGTTTGGATTAGTACGTTGAGGGCTTAGAGTTTAAATTAGCATGTTTTTTTGGGGGTGGGTTTTCATTGTTCTAACAGGCGGCTTAACATAAGAATCCAAGATTTGAGCACGTAGACCCTTTACATTGGGAGAATTTTTTTTATTTTGATTCTTACATTGTTAATGGTAACTAGAATCTATTAACCCATCAGTATGTTGATATTAGATGTTTATGGATCGTACACATATAACACACATATAACACTATATCACACGCCCTATTCCCGTTGTGAACGTATGTAACAAATACCTCGAAAACTTTACATCGTTTTACTAACGATTTTGAACTCCCCCCCCCCCCCCCACCCCACACACCATCTACCAACTATACAGTATGATAGACTTAAAAATAGGATTATAGAGAAATCAGGCACTAGGAAATAGCGTGTTACTTAATGAAAACTTCAATAGAAACGATTGTTAAGCCAAATATTGTGTTTTAAATAAATCGTAAGCAAGTTGTGTCTAGATATTTAGTTCAACATACTAGATACTCGAGACTTTGTGAGATAACGATCAAATAGAAAACAATTTAACAATACACATCAATACGACCTGAAGAGGCTGAATGCCCAATACAATGCCCTGACAACAGAATTTCTTCCAGGCATCTCTCCCCCCCCCCCCCACCCCCCACCCCGAACGAAATGGAATTTATAGAAAATATATACTTTTACCAATGTCCGCCCCCTGGAAATTTTATTCCGCCCCCTCGGAAATTTCACCCCCCCCCCCACCCCGAAGAAAAAAGTTTGGGAGAAACTCTGTCAAAGGGTGGAGGGAGGGGGGAGGGGGGGGGGGTCGGGAATTCATGACGGTGGAAGACAAATGGATATGAGGTAGTTTAAAATTGTGTCGTAACAATTATGTTGTGATTCTCTCAAACAAAATATGAACTTTGTTTAGAGAAAAGTTGTAAATATATGTGACGATAGAGATGGCTTATAGATCGTCTGAGAAAGCGTTACACCATATATAGGCAACCTACATGGAAAAAAAATAATTCCTAGTAGGACTCGAACATATTTCATTTTTATCGTGTGATCGAATCCAGAAAAGATCGATTATAATTTATCAAGTTCTTAGCTTGCTTTCATATAAAAAAAAGATAAAGGCTTAGACCAAAGATCTTTAGAAATAAAAATCTACAACTTCAAAAAAAAAAAATTGTAGAATAAAAACCAGGAATGTTTACACAGATGAAACGAAATTCTTACACTGATCGCAATTTTGAAGTTGCCTAAACGGAAACCAGTTTTATGGCCCGTCACACAGCTATCAGGGATAACGGGTTTTCCCGAATTACGGGTATTTCCGATCGTTCCCTAGAAATGTAGATCTATGGCTAAAATAAGTGGGAAGACGCGTGCGTCAATTTGTCGCCATTTCTGAACGGAAATACGATTGTCAGGAGGGATGAGAGAAAATGGCTTTTTTTCCGCACAAACTCGCTGAAATACTAAGTGAAATGATAAGAAATAATGGAGGCTGGATATATATTGAGGTCTTTGCAAAGATTTCTAGTAGTGTCAATCGAAAGTAAACTTAATGCAATTCGCAGGAAGCTCATCACTATAGATTAGCATTGTTCGTTGAGCAGTTAGCTATAGATATTGGAAGAAAGTTCCAGTTCTATCTGGTTTGGCACTTTGTTTTGTTAAAAAAGGTCTCAGAAAAAGGTCAGCTTTCCTTCAACGATCATCATCATCATAATCTTCATAATCATTATCATCATCATTCCTGTATACTCATTGAAGAGCATAGGGGACGCAACCATACCTCTCCATCGTACTCGGTTCTGGGCGATTCCTCCACGTTAGGCCCACGACATTCCGGGTGCTTCTGCTTCACTGACAACTCTTCTTTTCCTCGTTTGTTTTGTCCTACCTACTTTCCTCTTTATGTGGAGGTTACAATCTAGAACTTATCTGGTGATGTTGCCACTCCATTAATCGCCTGGTCCTGATTGGTACTTTTATCTTTGTCTTCCCATTTACAAAGCGCGTCCAATGTCCAGCTATTAAATGCAACTAGCCCTACTTCACAACACTAGATTGTAAAGACTCTATCTGGACGGTCGCTTCTGTATGACTTACAGCCTGTGGTATTTAAACAAGTGGCTATTTGTGTGGTAATATGAGTGATAGAGACCACGAAATCAAATGAAACAGTAGTTAGGTAACATGTTTGTTGTTTAGAAATCTGAAGATCAAATAAAAAATACCCCCCCCCCCTCTCCACAATCATGTTTAGTAGTATCGGCACCACCCCCACACTCAACTAAATAGATAAATAAATACACCGATACATTTTATGTTGTCATAATTTTGGGATTCCATTTTTTTCTTTCGTCTTCTGCTTCACCCCTTGAGTAAAACTAAAGTGTTGATGTTAAAAATATAATCAGCTAAAACCACCTGCTAGGTTATAAAAAGTAGTATAAAATCCCGATTACTCACTGGAGAAAAATGTTCAGGTAGTAGGGTTCAAGGTAACACAGTGTCAACAATTTCAGACGTAGAGTGCAACATGCACTGTGAGCAACATACGCAGAGAGCAACATGCGTATAGAGCAACATGCGTATAGAGCAACCTGCGAATAGAGAGAGCCACATACGCATAGAGCAACATGCGCATATAGAACCATGCGCATAGAGCAACATGCGCATAGAGCAACATGCGCATAGAGCAACATGCGCATAGAGCAACATGCGCTGAGAGTGACGGAAAGCAATACGTGATACGAGAGCTAGGGATAAGCTGCGTCACGCTAATGAGAGTTAACAAAGGGTAGGGGAAGATTAGCATCAAAGACAGCTGGGCTGGCACCGCTCACAACTTGGCGACGCGCAGGTGATTTGTTTGGGTTTCTCGCGTGAGTAAAGTTTAGAGGGTGTTTAGTAAACCTAGCGGTATCAACTCTCTGTATTGTTTAGTTTTATTGTGAGTAAGGTTTAGAGGGTGTTTAGTAAACATAACGGTATCAATTATCTATATTGTTTAGTTTTATTGTGAGTAAAGTTTAGGGGGTGTTTAGTAAACATAACGGTATCAATTATCTATATTGTTTAGTTTTATTATGAGTAAAGTTTAGAGGACGTTTACTAAACATAACGATAACATCATATTGTTTAGTTTCTAGTGTGCTAAGGTGTAAGGAATAATGTACTTGTTAACCCCCCACATGGAAAAAGATTATAAAAAGATATGATACTTGTACTTTAATTTTTAATTGAAGAAGGTGAAATTGGGAAATGTCATTAATTAGCAAGAAATGGTCTGTATTTCGGAACCCTAACCCTCCAGGTTGTGTGCGTGCATTAAATTGAAAGTGGCAAAAAGTGGCGGGGCTTAACTTTTCGCGCGCGCACTTTTTGCATTAGTGGTGGGGCTTATCTGACGAGATATTAAAAATGTAGATTTGTAGTTGGCCCGCGTGATAAAATATTCCCTCAACCACGCCTCGACTCGTTTCTAAATTTTCTAAATTGGTTTAGGTGTTTCTACATAGAGTGCTAAGGAAATATGTATGTATGTATAATGCAGCAAAGTGATTATACACGATGTATATGTATGTATGCATGTACGAATGTCGATGGACATTGTTTGCCAGACGACGCGAAGGGAATGAGACAGTTTATTGTCAGTACTTCGTCCCAATGTCTGTTCTTCTTCCCATGCGCCCCCCCCCAACCTCCGGGCCTCCCCCCCGGGCCTCACACTGAGCCTGGTCTAGTGCCAGCTACTGGCGGGGGGGGGGGGGGTAAAGTGATGCTAAAGTGAGGCCATATACCGGCGGTCGGTCAGCTCATAGTTCCATACAAATAGTTCATGGTGTCCGTAACACGGTGGCCATAGTTCCATACAAATAGTTCATGGTGTCCGTAACACGGTGGCCATAGTTCCATACAAATAGTTCATGGTGTCCGTAACACGGTGGCCATAGTTCCATACAAATAGTTCATGGTGTCCGTAACACAGTGGCCATAGTTCCATACAAATAGTTCATGGTGTCCGTAACACAGTGGCCATAGTTCCATACAAATAGTTCAGGGTGTCCGTAACACAGTGGCCATAGTTCCATACAAATAGTTCATGGTGTCCGTAACACAGTGGCCATAGTTCCATACAAATAGTTCAGGGTGTCCGTAACACGGTGGCCATAGTTCCATACAAATAGTTCAGGGTGTCCGTAACACGGTGGCCATAGTTCCATACAAATAGTTCATGGTGTCCGTAACACGGTGGCCATAGTTCCATACAAATAGTTCATGGTGTCCGTAACACAGTGGCCATAGTTCCATACAAATAGTTCATGGTGTCCGTAACACAGTGGCCATAGTTCCATACAAATAGTTCATGGTGTCCGTAACACGGTGGCCATAGTTTCATACAAATAGTTCATGGTGTCCGTAACACGGTGGCCATAGTTCCATACAAATAGTTCATGGTGTCCGTAACACAGTGGCCATAGTTCCATACAAATAGTTCATGGTGTCCGTAACACGGTGGCCATAGTTTCATACAAATAGTTCATGGTGTCCGTAACACGGTAGCCATAGTTTCATACAAATAGTTCATGGTGTCCGTAACACGGTGGCTATAGTTTCATACAAATAGTTCATGGTGTCCGTAACACGGTGGCCATAGTTCCATACAAATAGTTCATGGTGTCCATAACACGGTGGCTAATCTCGTTTATCCGGGGATCATCACTACGGGTCATCCATCTATGACATCCACACAAAGGTTGGGGCGAGTTGGAAGGGGGGAGGGAGAGAGAAAGGTGTGTGTGGTGGGAGGGTCCCGGAGTGTCGACGTTTGTGGATGTGTGTCGACTAGGGGGGGGGGGGGTCGAGTTTCATATGACATACGCATACAGAGTATGTATCTCAATACATAATATACGCTACAACAAACAATCGTTCTGTTTGCTATACAAAATGTATGCTATATTTAAACGGCAGTACTCATGTTAAAAGCTCAAGTTACGCAAGTAATTAAATAAGTGCATCTAGATCTATATTTATAAAGCAAGTACCTCTGCGCAAAGACAGCAAATAAGAGAAACAATAATAAGAGGGGTGGGGGGAGTGACGGACTCAGTGTGGCTTTACGACTGCTAATGCTGCTTGACACTACAGAAGCAAAATACATTGCAGCTTTTTAAATCCACAAAAATACATTTTTTATACTCAGTATCAGGTTTCCGTAGATATGTGGAAATATCAATACAAATCATGCTATATTTCAACTTTTAAAACATTTTATTTTACATTTGTCACAAAACATTGTAGACTTTATTTAATACTAGCCGTCCCGGCCAGGCCCTGCTCTGGCTTCTGTGAAAAACCTTTCTGTTAAAGACCATTACCTGTGTGTTTAGTAATCATCATAAACCCGGCATTGCCCACCCAAACCACAACCAACCAAAACAACAAAACGCAAACATAACGCTAACACAATTACAAATACAAACGAAAACAAAAACCTAAGACAAACCCAACCACAACCACAAACACCAATACAAACAGAAAGAAAAAACAAACAAAAAAGCAAACGAAAACAAAAACCTAACAACAAACCCAACCACAAACACCAATACCAACAAAAAAAAAACAACGAAAAAGCAAACGAAAACAAACCAAATCCAAACGCAAAACCAACCAAAAACACAAATACAAACCCAAACAAAAAAAACACAAACAAAAACGAAAAAAGAAAGAACAAAAACGAACCAAATCAAAACGCAACCACTAACGCAAACCCACCTAAACACAAAGAAAACACTAACGCGAACATAAACGCCCGGGGCGGAATCGCCTGTTTTAGCTTAATGAACGACTATAGTACCCCAACTTATTCATAGTCTTTTGCACTCACTTAAACGAACGCGCCTGTTTCAATTTGATGAACAATTATAATACTCCAAGCTTATCCGTAAAATACCTACAACATTTGCACTTGATCAATCCCCGCTAATTATGTAATTTTTTTTCCCAACACCAAAACAAAGTAATTAAAAAGTAAATTCTTTTCCACAAAATGCAATGGTTTTATAAAGGGAAGTAATTGTGTTTTCCTAATTTATCAAAGGGAAGTAAGTGCTATCGGACTAAATAAAGACATAATTAGAATTGTTGTAAAAGATGAAATTTTTTTAAAACTTGTGTTTAATGAACATGCCGACAATTATTACTATAATTTGAAAAATGAAAATTATTTCCCAACACTTTCAATAGTAATTTTTTAACTCATAAATTTAGACAAATGCGCACGATAATTGTCTAACACTTAAATCCATCCAAGACCAACGACAAACATATGCTTTACATACAGAACTGAGCTTTATATATTAGACTTGATAACAGCCTTCACAAAAAAGAATGAAATATATTCGTATTTCAGTTATTAGCATTGCAATGTACACACACCTACGCTTTATATTTTGTTGAATGAAAGTATGGAAGAACTACGTTGAAAAACTTTTAAGCGGATCGAGACAGATAGCGAAAATTATGACCCCAAAAGGGATTGATTGATTGATGCATGGAAGTTAGTTTTCAGAGGTAGATTAAATTATTATGGTTGTCCGCATATTTGGATGTGTGAGTTCCGATTGTGGATGGGGAGCGGTCTAAAATTGTAGTATTTTATTAACAACCCCCCCCCCCAAAAAAAAAAAAAACCAAAAAAAAAAAAAAAAACCAGAAGTTTAAGAGCTAAAATAAAAAAAAAACACCATCTTTTTTACTTCATTAAGGCACAGCTCAAGGTCGAAAATTTACGCCTTCATACGAAAAAACAACACATTTTTTACTTCATTAAGGCACAGCTCAAGGACTAAAACTTTTTCAAAGAGGACATACAGATGTGTTGTTTTATGAGAGGTCACAACAATTACAGAAATCGTGAACTGACAACAACCAACATTTGTGTGTACGAGTTTTGTGCAGTGTACAGAGGATGGGAAAGTTAATGACGGAAGACGGCATGAAATTTTGAGTTGGAAACAATTTTAAAAGATCCATTTTTAAATCTATTTTAAGACAAAGGAAATAAAGTGGGTTTTAAATATGAGGTGTAATCTATTCATACAAAAATCCAAAAAAATTTTTAACAAAATATATTTGCAATGTTTGAATCATTTTAAAAATCTGTATAACTTTCAAATAAAATACTTTCGCTTACTTAAAATGTGTTCTTACAGTTTGTATAATGAACATAAATTACTAAAACAACTGTCCGGATCTAAAAGAAAGTATAACATAATAATGTTAATGATGATAACACCCGTTTTACACTTAATTCTAAATTCCTCGCCTAGGTCATTAAACCCAATCTCTTCTCCTCGTTAGAGATTTGATTTAAAGAGTGTTATCAATCTGGTTTGGGATACACAAAATTAGATCTAGCGAACATAATATTTTAAGAGATAATTTATACAGATATGAGATTATTAATTTAGAGACTGCAGTTTATTAAAATGTCTTCTTATACCTAGGACACTACTTTTCTAAACATCCCGCTAGTTATCTCCCATCTACTTTTTAAATATTTCGATTGTATCTCCCATATACTTTTAATATATTTCGATAGTAGGCCTATCTCCCATATACTTTTAATATATTTCGATAGTATCTCCCATATACTTTTTAATATTTCTGCAAGCTATCTCACATTTACTTTTTAAACATCCCGCGCAAGTTATCCCCCATGGCGATAACTCTAATCTTACTAGTTGTTTCCCCTTGTCCCGCAGTCACCGGTTAATCAATCATTTCCTGATATCATATTCAGTCAGATAAGATGACTGATCCATTTCAAGCACGACAATCAGCCATCAACGACGCCGGATGCCGGGTGCTAAACGACCGTGTTTTCAGGATTGTATAAACCGGACGGTGAAAGATAAGAAAGAAAACTTGATCGGAAATCGTCGCGCGGTTTCTGTCGCAATTTATTCCAATGTTCTTTTGATTGTGGCGCGGTTGCCGCCCCTGTTTCTGGGCAACAGGCGGACGCGTTCTGATGAGGAAAAATCGTTTGGGTGAAATCGATATTGTGTTGATAAAGATACCACGAGAGTTGGTATCGACAACACCCTGTCTTTGATTGTTTCTGTTTGATGTGGTTGCCGGAAAAAGTTAACCGGACAAGGAAAACCGGACATTCGGGTTTTCTATTCAAGTTGAATTATTTAGCTGTGTGCATTTTCCAGCGGTTGAACTTCGTGATTCGTGCACGCTAAACCTGGACGTAATTGAAAAAAATTATTTATTTTTAAAGCAAACATCGATTTCGCTTACAACTTTCATAACGCTTGAAAAAAAACATAGTTTCTAATGAGGCGTAAAGTATAATTTTAAAGATTTTTAATAATGAATAAGGAATCTTACAATAGTTTATCGATTCAAATAAACTTTTCTGTAATTGCTTTTGTTATTATCTAATTATTTGAGAGGAAAAAAAAAGATTTTTAGAAAGTTATTTCATGAAAACAGCTTAAAGAGAATAACACTTTCTTTTTTTTTTGGGGGGGGGGGGGGGGGAAGAGAAGAGAAGAGGGGAAGTGGGAGGAATAAATTACGGGTGTATTTACAAAGTTGTGGCGGACTGATTACGTCTTCACTCTACTGATGCTACCATCACTATGTACAGAGTTACTTAGCTCATTGAGCTAAGTTTCTCTCAGACTAAAGTCAGAAAGAAGAAGGAACTCTTTGTAACGAGACACACCCATACCCATACAACTACCACCACCCACCCCCACACATACAACTACCACCACGCACCCCATACATACAACTACCACCACGCACCCCACACATACAACTACCACCACGCACCCCACACATACAACTACCACCACCCACCCCACACATACAACTACTATCATTTACCCCCCCCCCCCACAACTTCCCCTCACCCACCCACACATAAATTTACTATTACCTACCCACACATATACAACTACACCCCCTCCACACACACACAATTGCCATCATTTACCTACACACAACCACTATCGTCAACTCACAACAACACAAAACTACAACCACACACACAACTACCATCATCTAACCAACCATATACAACTATTATCACTTATGCCTTCCCCCCACACACACATACATACAATTACCATCAATTACACACACACACACTCAATTATCAACGTTAACACCAACACACACATACAACTTCCCTCACCTACGGATAAACAGGTGTACATTTTCATCAATCATAACAAATCAATACCCACTCACATTTTCTAACATATCCTTATCCACTATAACAACCAGCACAAAATATTCAACCCATAATATCAAACATTCATCCACATCCACTATATTGCAATCACTCAACAATATCCACCCACAAAGCCATAACAACTAGCAATTATCCAAATCATTCAACCAAATCTCAAGTTAAAAACCTGTTCACCCGATTAATGGAACATAAAAAAATACAAGTTGTGTAGCTTTAAATGCTCGGAAACCATTGAGTAAATTAAAAGCTTTAATCGTTCTGTCGCACCAGGATGTGAAGGTTGAAAAACGTAATTAGTTCATCACACAGTTTGGAGTGTACACACTTAGCTAAACTAACACGGTGATGGTGAGGGGAGGTAGGGGGGGTGATCTTGTGAGGTCATGTTAGGGGTAAGTATTTAACTTTGTAGTGTTTGTCTTTTTAAAATATGCAGGGGTTTGTCATATTTGATTGGTAGGTCTGTCGCACATTTGTCAAGTTTAGCACGTCGCATTAGATAGGTCGGCATGTATCATTAGATTAGTTGATTAATCAAATTCAAATTAAGGGTTTCACTAAGTCATAGTGCTCGTCGGATATTGGTGTGTGTGTGTGTGTGTGTGTGTGTGTGTGCGTACGGGTGTGGGGTAAATATGAAACTTCGGGGGGGGGGGGGATGCGCGATTATAAAGAATTATTTAGTCTAATTTGTACTTGATTGTCTTTCTGGATTAGCTTTCATATCCTTTGTCCATCCAAGAACAAAAAGGGCAGCAGTTAACAGCAGTTTGATTTTGGAGTTGTCTCTCCTAGATGGGTTGCTGTCCCCAGCTATTGAGTTGTCTCTCCTAGATAGGTTGCTGTCCCCAGCTAACGAGTTGTCTCTCCTAGATAGGTTGCTGTCCCCAGCTAACGAGTTGTCTCTCCTAGATAGGTTGCTGTCCCCAGCTAACGAGTTGTCTCTCCTAGATAGGTTGCTGTCCCCAGCTAACGAGTTGTCTCTCCTAGATAGGTTGCTGTCCCCAGCTAACGAGTTGTCTCTCCTAGATAGGTTGCTATCCCCCACTATTGAGTGTCATCTGCCCGGGGAAAACCCACAAACCCGTCCAGTGTTGTTTGTATCAATGGTCAGTGGTTTGGCTGACAGAAGTAGGTCACCACAGCTATATACGATACAAGCCAAGTCAACAAAGTACAGCAGAACCAAAACATCACTTCATTGGACATCAAGATAGACCAAAACAAAATCATCACTTAGTTGGATATCAATATAGACTGAAACACAAAAACATCACTTAGTTGGACATCAATATAGACTGAAACACAAAAACATCACTTAGTTGGACATCAATATAGACTGAAACACAAAAACATCACTTAGTGGGATATCAATATAGACAAACACAAACATCACTTAGTTTGACATCAACATACATTGAAACAAACACATCACTTAGTTCATCCACAACACACACTGTGGCATTCTTTACAATTTACGTACCACGTTCATATCAAAAGACCCGATATGTACGATTCCATTTAGGATATCGATATTTCAATACTCCTCCTGCCTGTTTGTTTACTTAACAACTCTACGATACCCAGTACTCGTCATTGACGCGTAGCTCCAGTTCTACGTCAACACTCTTTAACGCCGCGTTTAAATCTGACGACTTGAAATTTGCTTTTCAATTACAATTTCACTAGCTCAACGTGTGAGCTCTTACAAACTCCGCTTGAGATATAGACTGAGTCAATATTTTGGCAGTGCTGGAGGTTTTAGACGAGTGACGTAAAGGGACGATACAGTGTAAGGAAATAAAAAACACGACGGAATTTCCCCTCGAACGTCTGAAGTACTTTAAACTGTCCATCAGAGAAATTAAAGTCCACACAGTCATACATTCGCTACTGAGGTGAGGTAAAAACATGTCTGTTGTTTCAAGGTTTTGTTTACTGAGGTAAAAAATAAGTCTGTTGTTTCAATGTTTTGTTTACTGAGGTAAAAATAAAATTATATTTTTTTCATGTTCTGTTTCCTGTTATAGTTTAAAGATTGTAAGTGGTGTTACCATTTGTAAGAATAAAACAGCGTTGAGGTTGAGGCTTTTTAGGAAAACGCAAGAGTTACAAGTCGTTTCAAATTTAATATTCTTCACCCATTTAGCGATAGTAACGAATAAAATAGTTATGAAGCAAAATCTTGAATTTTTTTCCTTGTAGAACCTATTTCGACGCCACAAACAATAGCTGACTGTTTAAAGTAGGTAAACAAGTACATAAAAAAACATTGTCCTAGTTTAGTAGAAACTTTCCGAATTTCGATAACTGTACTTTGGATGGTGAAAACTGATGCACGCTAAAGTTGACCTTGAGATTTTTTTTCTGGAGCTTTCTTCCTTCATTTTGACGTCAAGACGACACTTTCAGTTCGGATGGAAAAAGGATTGTGGGAACTTTAAAAAATAAGATGGTTGCTGTGTATTTTTGATCCAGCCTTACGTCAAGCTTGCAGAGATTATTTTTACAACATGAAATATGTTTCCTAGAGTGTCAATCAGACAATGACTTCTTGAGGATTGAAGCACAGAGTTCTCTATGTATTCCGACACTCACATAATACATTTAATAAATGAACTTTATTGTGCTAATTAATCATTAAAAAATAAATTAATTAAAAACTGTACAGCTTCGAAATGGCCACTGGAAAAACATACATTGTCCCATGTCAAATGAACCCGTCAAATAGGCTTGCGACATAAGTACCCCAATTCAAAACACTGTGATTTATTTTATAGCGAACATATTTAATTCCATCTGCGTTATTCATCTTCTTCACACTCACACACTGGAGAATTGTAATTTTCTTAACAACATGTTTTTTTATAAAAAACAAACCATGCATACCTCTGTGAACGTGTTATTCCTTTACTAGAGTCATTAGACCCACACGCTACTAAATCAAAATATATTGCTGGTTTTTGTTAATTGACTATTAAGTTTATTAACCGACTTACATGAATACCCAAGGGAATATATCTTGGAGGAAATTACAGAAGCAATTCAAATAGTTTATTTTAGCAATTTTTAAATCAAATAGCTTGAAAATCTGAAAAGCTGGTTTATGAAAACTGAATGTAGATTGTACAAATTGTGAAATAGTTTAATTAGAAAATAAAACGGGAATGGAACAAAACAATAGATATACTAGTGGGAAGAAATAAATGTTTAAGAAAACGGAATCTTCGGGAAATAGCATGAAAACCATTTGTATAAATAAGGGAGGGTAATATTTGAAGGGGAGATAAGCAGGGTAAAGTGGAGGGAGATAATTACAATAAGATAAGAAATATTTCCATTCATACAATTGAGTCATCGACAAACCGGGGACACTCATAACGAATGGTAAAAGTATTATAGAAGGGGGGGGGGGGTTGAAGAGACATGCAGTTATTGTTAAAGGCTGGGGAAAAACTATCGTTAAAATATTTCTGTTGTTAAAATACAGCTATTGTTGAAATATTGCTATTGTTGAAATACGCAATCATTAAAAGTAGACGAAAAAACTATTGTTAAAAGTTAAGGAATAGCTATAGCTGAAAGAGGGGAAATTGATATCTTTAAAAGTAGAGTTGGGGAAACAGCTATATTTAAAAGTAGAGTTGGGGAAACAGCTATATTTAAAAGTAGAGTTGGGGCTACATCTATAGTTAAAAGTAGATTTGGGGCTACAGCTATAGTTAAAAATAGAGTTGGGGCTACAGCTATAGTTAAAAGTAGAGTTGGGGCTACAGCTATAGTTAAGAAACAGCTCTAGTTAAGAAACAGCTCTCGTGAAAAAGTACAAAAACTCAAGGGCCACAACTCATCCCGAGTGATCAATACGAAACCGACCAAAACATCTGTTAAAAAACAAAACAACAACCCCGTATCTCAGCAGTCTGGTCTCCTAAAGAATGTTGGTGGCGTCGATTTCCTGGGTGATTACACCAATTATCCACCATTAAACTGTCCGAATAGCTACAACTGTCATCACAGATTAAGACTGACTCGGTTTTAAAGATGTTTTGTAACGTCTTGTACTTCGTGATTTTTTTTTTCCTTCTGTGGGATTGTGACATCAGGAAGAATGTCTCTGTGATTGTATTCCCATTGTGTTGTGGGGGTTTCTTAGTCAAATTACTCAACACAAGGTAATTTGTTTTTAGTACAATTTTTAAAAAAAAGAATAAACTACACAAAAACTAAATAATTTTGACTTTAAAAATAGGGTGGCTTGATATGTTTGGATTAGCAGTAACCCAATAAAACTAACGTAGTAAAACCGAATAAGGTTAGGGTTAGTATTAGGTTTTGAGTTAGGTCACATGCTTGAGTTAGTAGCGTCACGTGGTGGCGTAGGTTGGGTGCCGTGAGTACGGGGTGACACCATTAAAGGGGTGACACCATTGAAGGGATGACACCATTTAGGGGGTGACAACATTTAGGGGGTGACACAATTAGAGGGGCGACACCATTTAGGGGGTGACACCATTGAGAAGGTGACACCATTGAGGGGTGACACCATTGAGGGGGTGACACCATTTAGGGGGTGACAACATTTAGGGGGTGACACAATTAGAGGGGCGACACCATCGAAAGGTTGACACCATTGTGGGGTGACACCGTTGTGGGGTGACACCAATAGGGGTGCCTTCAAATAAAACGAAAATGGTGTAAATGTGCGGTCAAAATTTTGTTTATCTAGTTGAAAAAATGCAAAATCATCAGAGAGGGGTGGGGTGACACCCTCAGTTAATGGGTGGGGTGACACCCTCAGTTATTGGACATGGTGACACCCTCAGTTACTGGGTGGGATGACACCGACCAAGCTTTTATCCCTTTTATTTTAGAATTCGTAGAATTGACATAGAAGCGAAAACAATTAAAATTTACGAAACGTATTCATACGATACAGCGACGCTATTTTTTTATCCAGTAAAATGTTTATTAATACTAAAAAACGTTAAATATATTTTTGTTTAATATATTCAAATTTATTTTTTGCTTCTTATTCAACAAGTATTGTTATTTGTTTTTTGTGTATTAGCTAATCGAAATAATATTTGGCTAAAAATTGTACACCCTTTCAACTTTTTAAACTGCGTTTTTTAACATCAGTGTACTGCATTAAACAAAAATGAAATTGTACTCTCGTCTGCTATAATTAGAAGGTAATTATCCGCCATTTTCCCTCCGGCACAACACGTGGGGAAAGTCACGAGCTTCTCCTGGTGAGTTAAATTCCTTCCCGACGAAAAGGTGACCGGCTATTAATGAGTGCAGCGGGCACTTAATGAGTGCATCCGTGAGTTGAAATTGGATCTCGATCTGTCGTTCATAAAGGTCAATGCTAGACCCCAAAAAAAGGAAAATGGCGCCCGATTGTCCGGGTTGGCTGATGAAGCACGGACCCCCGGGTCACTAACGAGGTGGTGGGTCTAGACTTTCGGTTTCCTACTTCCGTCATTGGTATCGATCCGCGGATGATTTTGTTCCCTGTACTCGATATCGCCCTCTGTGGCGTCTTTAGATCTCAGCACGTCCACAGTGAGTGACCTTTGACCCGATAATGAATTCGTTTTATTTAAACATTCAAAGATGTCGTTTTTTTGTGTATTTCCAATCAAGGATGAAGATAATTTTAAAATTTCTTTATTCCCTGCGGTTGATTGGTTGATGATGGTAGACGGCTAGGTTGGTGGTTTGATGTAGACGGCTAGGTTGGTGGTTTGATAAGTTGATAGACGGCTAGGTTGGTGGTTTGATAAGTTGATAGACGGCTAGGTTGGTGGTTTGATAAGTTGATAGACGGCTAGGTTGGTGTTTTGATAAGTTGATAGACGGCTAGGTTGGTGTTTTGATAAGTTGATAGACGGCTAGGTTGGTGGTTTGATAAGTTGATAGACGGCTAGGTTGGTGGTTTGATAAGTTGATAGACGGCTAGGTTGGTGGTTTGATAAGTTGATAGACGGCTAGGTTGGTGGTTTGATAAGTTGATAGACGGCTAGGTTGGTGGTTTGATAAGTTGATAGACGGCTAGGTTGGTGGTTTGATAAGTTGATAGACGGCTAGGTTGGTGGTTTGATACGTTGATAGACGGCTAGGTTGGTGTTTTGATAAGTTGATAGACGGCTAGGTTGGTGGTTTGATAAGTTGATAGACGGCTAGGTTGGTGGTTTGATAAGTTGATAGACGGCCAATTTATTAGTATGATGTAGACGGCCAAGTTAGTGGTTTGATGTAGTGATATACCATCATGTAGATTGCTTAAGGTGGACGGCTCGGCTGGAGCTTTCGTTGAAATGCTAGACGGCCAAGTCTGGCGCTTTGTTAAAAACGCTAGACGGCCAGGTTTTCATGAAGTGAACACTCCAGAGCTCTCTGAATGTCAACAACTTAAATCACGTGACAGCCAACAATGTAAACAAAACAAAAACTCACCAAAAAAAATCAGAGTTGTCTCCCCCACTCATCAACCCGTCGATTGTATTCAGCCACTCCGGACTGTCTCGATTAGCCTCCAAGAAAAACTTTCCAAAAAAAAATCTCGCAGCCCGCTGTAACGCAAGGGTCTCACCAGGGGACCTAATGAGCGGCTGAGAAAGGGCCCATTACTCTTAACTCGAGCACTCAAACCTTCTTAGATTGTTTTATGCCTCTGGTGTATTGGCGAAACTGGGAAAAAGTAATTTTGTTTACCGCCCCCCCCCCCCCAAAGTACTTTGTCAGTAGTCTGTATTGAGAGTAATCCCGGATTGGTTGGTTTGTCATCAGGTGTCTTTTTTCATTGGTTAGAATATTTTATAAAAACGTTGTCGTTTCTTTTTTGACGTCATAATAAGACGTTTTGGTTGTTGAGAAAATGCCAAGACGTCTTTTTCACTTCCGGTTGATGCTGTAAACAAAGTGAAAAATTGTTTTCCCGTTTCAGTCGAGTTTAAGTACTCAGATTTCGTTCAGTGGAGCTGAATTGTCAAACGTCTTGTCAATGTATCCAGCAGAGCCAAGCGAAATATGTTCAATTACTGTTCAAGGTTAAAGAAAACCCACTTATCTAGAATTTCTAAAATAGAAATATAATTGAATTATTCCCAATAGTCAACGTTTTTACTTTAAAAACTTAAAATCTCGTTTTAAAACGAAATTACATAAAATAGATTTTAATAGGCGTGATTTGCGCAGCTTTCCTCAGCAAAGAAATTCAGCGGCGTTGCAGTAATGTTCGCTGTCATGTGTCTCCGTCGTATGCTGGTGAACCCAAAGCCCCGCCAGGAGATCGGTATATTGAACTAGATGAGCCCCGTGAATTGATACGTCATCAGATTGTCTCGCGCGCTTGCACGTGCTGTGACGATCGAAGGGCTGTGTCAAACAGTACATGTTGTCATCGTACGGGGTATATATATTATATATATATATATATATATATATATATATATATATATATATATATATATATATATATATATTATATATTATATATGCCTTTATATATGCCTATATATCTATACCTATATACTTATATATACAGGCGTAGATATATGGCTATATATAGATATATGGCTATATATATATATATATATATATACTAGCCGTCCCGGCCAGGCCCTGCTCTGGCTTCTGTGGAAAAACCTTTCTGTTAAAGACCATCACCTGTGTGTTTAGTAATCATCATAAACCCGGCATTGCCCACCCAAACCACAACCAACCAAAACCAAAACAACAAAACGCAATCATAACGCTAACACAATTACAAATACAAACGAAAACAAAAACTTACAACAAACCAACCACAACCACAAACACCAATACGAACACAAAGAAAAAAGCAAACGAAAACAAACCAAATCCAAACGCAAAACCAACCACAAACACATATACAAACCCAAAGAAAAAAACACAAACGAAAAAGCAAACGAAAACAAACCAAATCCAAACGCAAAACCAACCACAAACCCAAAGAAAAAAACACACAAAAAAAAAAACGAAAACAAACCAAATCCAAACGCAAAACCAACCTCAAACACAAATACAAACACAAACCCAATGAAAATAAAACACAAACGAAAACGAAAAAAGAAAGAACAAAAACGAACCAAATCAAAACGCAACCTCTAACGCAAACCCAACCTAAACACAAAGAAAACACTAACGCGAATATAAACGCAAAGTGCTCACGGGGCTGAATCGCCTGCTTCAACTTAATAAACGACTATAGTACCCCAACTTATTCATAGTCTTTTGCACTCACTTTAATGAACGTAGGCGCGAAACCGAACACGGGAGGCCCGGGACCCCAAAAAGCACCCTGTCTGGGCGCCAGAGGACGCACCATGACGTCACCGCCTGATTGAACTTAGTAAACGCCTATAGTGCATAACTTATTCATAGTCTTTTGAACTCACGCGAACGTAGATACCATAGCGTACACCGGAAGGCCCGGGGCGCCAAATAGCACCCTGTCGGGGTGCCGGAGGACGCCCGGATTTGATTCACTTAAAGTCTATAGTAACCTTTCTTATCCATAGTCTATCGCACTGTTCAAAACAAAATTATGCAGCATAGCGCTCACATGATAGCCCAGGGTGCCAAATCGAACCGTGCAGGGGCGCCGGCGGACGCGCCTGTTTCAATTTAGTGAACAAAAATGATAATACTCCAAGCTTATCCGTAAATGGAAAGAAATAAACGTATAGGATTTGTAGGACCTGGCTTATTAAATGTTATTGATTTAAAAAAAAAATAATAATTATTGAACGGTATGTTCAGTGTATAGAATAAATAAAAGGCAGTGTTAAAAATACCTAACGACATTGCACTTAATCAATCCCCGCTAATTATGTAATTATTTTTTTTTCTTAACACCAAAAACAAAGTAATAAAATGTAAATTCTTTCTTCTTAAGAATTTTTTTTATTAAAGGGAAGTAACTGTGCAGTCAATACATTTCCGACACAATTTTAGAAATTTTATAAACGTCGATACACTTTTTAAAAATTTTATGTCGTGTTCATAATTGAAAATTATTCTTCTAAGTAAATAAAATGAAAATTGTTTTTAAAGACTTTCAATGGTAATTTTTTGACTCGTAAATTTAGACTTTGAGCACGATAAAAAATCTAACACTTAAATCCATAAAAGTGTCAACGACAAACTTTTTTGTCACACGTTACAGAACTGAGCTTTATATATTTAAAGCTAGTAGATGGACAGTACAGGGCAATTGAGCCTTGGGATGCAAATGATAAAGAAGAAGTTAGGGAGCATCTAAGTAACAATAGAAATTTCTTAAAGCATTGGGACAGTTATGATGTTGACAGAGAAAGACAAAATGAAATGCTTAGAGAAGCAAGGCATAGAGAGGTAGAAGATGCCTTTGGAGTAGATGGCCAAACTGAAGCACATCATACTACTGCAGCATCACAACAAGTTAACGAAAGCGTAACAGAAACCACCATAGAGGCCGAAGCCATGGAGACAATAGCGATCAGAAATTCCATAGTAACAGGGTCTCAAAAAGATGGGAATCAAGAAAATGTGGAGGCTGTCGACGAAACAATAAATGATATTCTTCAAGATAACACTAGTTCAGAAAACATAACGAAACCGCTAAAGAAAATTAAAAGCTCACAAAGTATATCAGCAACAAAGGTATCAGGTCAACTGTCATATAGTCAAGCAATCAGTTCAAGTAAAAATCAATTACCTACAGTAAAGCCACCTCAAAGGGTCGTGACCAGGGCCCAACGGGATAGCAAACCAGCGGCTGGAAAGTTTGGCGTTAAAAGACCACCACCATCCAGCCCTCCAGAAACAGATGTTCGAAAGAAAACCCCAAATAATTCATGCTAACTCTGGCAACATTGAACACAAGGGGGGCTAGGGACAAACACATTATATAAACAACATAATAAATAAACACAATATTGACATCCTACTTTTACAGGAAACTAACATTTGAACTACAGAAGAAGCAAATAAACTAGATGCATAATTAATATCGACAGTCTCAAGCTAAACATAACTCGATCAGCCCTCAAGTAAATTAACATTAGAACAGTCTTCTGTTTCCCAGGTTTTTAAAAGTGCACAACCTGAATGGTAGAAAGAGATACACACCTCACCCCCCTCTCACACACACACACACACTTCCCCCCACTCAACCGGACTGGCGGATTTTTCAAGGTAGCTTGACCTCTTTGCCAAGGGTCAATTTTATGTCATGGAAAGTTTTGGAATGATACATCAGTATGTGTACTGCAGAGACACTTCTACCACGGTCGTTTCTATTTCTGTCCATGGGCGGCTACAATGTGAACTTTTGACTCCTCAGCTAAGGACAAAGCACAGTAAACTAAGCAGTCAAGAGAAACCTAGTTTGCACACATTATTTTAGTCTAGTTCTTATGCCATTTTATTTTCTCCATTTGATTATTATATATGCAATTGATGTTCATGTCTTTGATGCTGTGTAAAACCTATCAAATAAATAATTATTACTGATTTAAATGTTTAAAACATTTGAATTAATAAAACAATAAAAAAATAAAAAGGAAAAAAAAACTAATCGAGGACTGTATAGATATAGATGTTTGAAAGGGAAGAGTGTTTGCTTTTACGTGTCTCATTGTAATAACATAACTTTTCCGATTGCTTAAAATTTGTATCATTTTAATTCTCTGTAATCCCAAATTCATTTCAGCTCTACTTTTAAAAAAAACACAAATTCCCCCTTTCCCCCCCTCGTCCCCTCAGCCCACCACGCCGAGAAAAAAAATCCCTTGAATCTTCATTTAATTACACATTTGCATTTTCAGTTTCAGGTTGGTTTTTAATTTTTAATTTTTCTTTATATTTAGACGTTTTGTATTACATCTAATCTATGTATATGTAAACCATCTTAAATGAATGAAAGCAGGCTACAAGTAAGAAAGAAATATTACTATTGTAATATATTGTAATATATTGTATTACTATTTCGTTTTCATTTGATGTTCGAAATTATGTAAGAATTTGATGTTGATGTACTTGTTTAAAATTGCAAATAAAAGTATTTAAAAAAAAAAAAAAAAAAATAAAAAAAAAAAAAAATATATATATATATATATATATATATATATATATATATATATATATATATATATATATATATATATATATATATATATGTATGTGTGATATGTGTGTGTGTTGCTGTTTTATTTGACAAAATATAATTTAGGCTGCAGAAAGTATCTCTTAACTTTCACATCAAGTGACACTGTGGTCTTGTTTAGTGCAAACAAGTTGTTCAAGTAACAGCTTGATCCCCGTTTCCCACCCCCGCCCTCCTCCCACCCCCCCCTCCTCCCACGCACGGTGTAACCACTAAACCACTCAGTCGTCTAACGGCTTTTGTCGTCTAAAGTACACATTTCTGTTCGCTTGCTACGACAAACGAGGCAAATCTCAGGAAACGACAGAAGACCTAAGTAAGTTAGGAGATATTTGAAGTTTTCTTCCTGAATTTGACGCCCGCATTGAAAATCGGATACACTTTTCACCCTGTTCCCTAACAGGATGGTCCGAATCTCGCTCGGCTGTTTTGGTTTGCCGTGTAGCGAGGAACCAAACAAGACAAATCTCAGTATTTAGTCCTGGAGTGACTTGGGGCTAAGGTCAAGTAAATAAGCTTGTTACGGTAATGTTGAGTCCATTAGAGGTTCTAACGTTATCAGATTCTGAGTTCCTGTGCGGTAATATTTAGTCGTCAGAAAGTTGAAATTCATTTTAAAATAAGATCGTGTTAAATGTTATAAACGTTGGAACATAAACTTAATTTGAACGTTTGTTGATACAATTTATAATCCATTATCAGACAAGTTAATCCCAAATCTCAGATACACGTGCGTTAGTCTACTTGATATGAGCAGTGCTAGGGGTAATTAAATAAAAACTGTAACGAATCAAATAATGACCATTGATTGAAAATATGATAAAAATGTTTGGTTTAACAATTCACCTATCGTCTACACAATGTGATGGTATGTCCGGAACAAGGTTTGGGTCGAGTGGTAGAGCATACGACTACAAACACGAAAGTCTCGAGTTCGAAACGAGAGTTCATGTTATTAGAACGTCCCTGAGTCCACCCTGCTCTGATGGGTACTAGACATAATGTTAAGGAAAGTAAAGGCATAGTGCTGACCACACTATCACTACATTTTCTGAGTTCACTGAAATAGTTTAACTCTACTTCACCTATCCCATGGACCATTTAGTTCGAAAAGGTACCCTACTTATAAAAACAAATGTAAATGGAGCTACATGATAAAACATAAGAACCTCTAGCAAAAAAAAAGGTGGGGGGAGGGGGGGGGCGCTGTCAACTATCATTGAATGTCCTTGTGTGGTACATGGGTCAAGGGGAGAGAATCTGTCACGATGCGAAACCGGCAAGGCTTTGCCCAATCTTGTTATTTGAGCTCATCTTGGTGCCGATGACTGAAAGGTGAAGGTCGTCTCGTGTGTGTGTGTGGAGGGGGGGGGGGGGGTTCAAACGGCATTGGAACGTGGACACAAGGTTCAGCGTGAGCACTGACAATGGGGTGACACTTTGCACCTGATGTGTGTGTGGGCGTGTGTGGGCGTGGGTGGAGGGGGGGGTGAGTGGGCGAGGGAGTTGAAAGTGTTACGTTACTTATTCTGAGAGGTCACTGAGAAGAAAAAAATAACTCCACTGTTTTTTAACCAACTTTTGGATAACACTGTTGTGTTTAGAAATAACAATGTGGGTCGCTAATATGCTTTACTTTAAAGAAATTTCAAAGGTGCATTTAATAGCTTGTTATTATAAAAGTATATACTTGTGTTTTGTTTTACTTATTAGTAATAGGGAATTAAAAAAAAAATAATTCGAAATTTAAGTTTTAACAAACAATTAATACATTTCCATGTGTTTTTAATTAAGTCGACACCGCATACAATTAAAATAATTTTAAACCTGATCTGTAGCTCTACACAACAATTATCTTTCCTTTAAAAATACCCGTGGACTCCTGAGAAACGTATGTACCCAACAACTCATCTCCGTCAACTGGATTATCGAGCGATAAGCCAGTTTGTAATCCCGTAATCTCCCACCCCCTGTTACTAAATATAAAAATATCTAAATTAATTATTTATTTTTTTTAACACATCGAATCTAAATGAAATTGATATATTTTTGCTTGAATATCGTAGGCGTCCTTATCTTCAAAGTTTGCATGAACTCTATAAAAAAGGTTCAATGTTGAGCTACAAGGTTTGACCACAGCCCGTTAACCAGAACACGACTGGGACTATAAAGTAGGTGGTAGTAACTAAAAGCATGCTCTAAACGAAACCAATGGACGTACACATTGTACACTGTAAGTAAGTGTACAGGTTTGGTAACAAAGCCTTGTCAGACCTTCTTCTTCATCGTTCTTAACTACAATATTAAAGGGGATTCCCTCCAACACAATTATTATTTGTCAACTTGTTATGCACCATACATGGTCCGTTGACACCGATTTCAGCCTGCTTTTCTTTCTGGCTTTGCTTCCATAGCTTTTGTCCATTCAAAAACAATCTACAAGGCAGAAGAAGTTTGAATTTTGAGTTGTCTCTCCTAGATGTGTTGCTGTCCCGAGCTTACAATTTCTCGTAGCCCTGGGGTTCGAACTCGGGACTTTTGGACATCTCCATCTCGACTTTACTGTCTTAGTCATACCATCCATTGGACTAGCTAGATGACTTACGTTTTTGACGAAATCTACGACAAAATTTGTCGAACCTTTTATTTTAAAAAAAATCATCTTAAAGTGTAACCATAGCATCAAAGACCAAGGCTGGGACGTGTACAGACTTCAACAACACAGCTTAGTTTCTTGTTTTTGAATCATTTGATCAGGGTCTCCTTTCAACAACAACAAATAAAAAAACAAAACCCAGTCAAATTTTTTTTTTCAGGGAAAATCTCCTCTGTTGAGTGTCCATTATGATCTCCCCCCATCTCCTCCCTCCCCATCCCCTACGTCAGCCGACACTTCCACGTCTAAATCTCACAGCTCCCCCCCCCCCCTCCTCGCATAAATCTGTTGCACCAAACGACTTGACTCGTCCCAGGCTGGTGATTGAGCAGACGGCAAACAGTGCTGAGATAACGGATACAATTTATGATAGAAAATCCTTGCGGATAGTTTAATAGTTTAGGGTTTTATACAATTTATGATACAAAATCCTTGGGAATGGCTTTATAGTGTACTTTAATACTATTGATGATACAAAATCCTTGCGGATAGTTATTATACCGCATAAAGTTTCACTTTCAGAACTGGAAGTCATTATGGCAGAGGAAGTAGAGTTCTTGTGTTCCTTTGACCACAGCATATTAAGAGATAATGTGGTTAGTTTTATGTCTAGCCGCCTTAACTTTCCCAAACGTGAGTCAGGTACCCATTAGAGCTGAGTGAACTCAGGGACGTATATCGGTCACTTTTTCCAGCATCCGAACTTGAGTCTTTCGGGTTAGCAGTTCCACGCTCTATCGTCCGATCACACCGTTCCTATATCGCAGCGTTTTATAAAATCTATATTGCAATAATATTCTTGAAAGATGATGATTGCGTTTTACAGGCGCTTTTAATACATGTGTAATCATTTTTAAATTAGTCAACATGAAAAAAGATTAGTCCAAGTTTGTCCAACTTTGCAGCAATTAATTTTGTTTAATCCCTATTAAAACTTCGAACCAGTAGTCATGACTGCAGTCTTAATAATTAGCTAAAAGTAGCGTTTTAATTTTGTGCGGGTCAGAAACAACTAACAAATTTTAATAAGACTGCCATAACTAATTTCATAGTATGGGATTTTAATCATCACTAAATATAATCTTTTCTTGCGAGGTGAGTTAATTGGAAAACAACTCATTAAATTAGTTAAATGTCAATTATTTTTGTCTTAAGTCTAGTATCAAATTTATGGCAATTAAGAAGAAACTGGTTGATAATTTTTTTTTAAACAAGGGTTTTTATATTCCACTGGGATCTAAATCCCAGGGGAATATGTCAGGAAATACCCAGTAAGAGGGGTGGTAAAAAAAAAGCAATCCCCCTCTACCAGTTGAGTGCAGAGTTTCTTCCAGGCATCTCTTCTAGGGGGGGGGGGGCTCTGCCTCCCCCTCAAGAAAGTCTACCCCCCCCCGAACGAAATGGAATGTATATAGAAAACATACTTTTACCAGTGGCTCCCCCCCCCCCACGGAAAATGTAGTCCACCCCCACCCACGATAATATAAAGATCCACACCCCCCGGAGAAAAAAGTCTAGGAGAAACACTGGTTGAGTGCCCAGCCTTGTATCAAAGGAAAGGTTAAAGACCTCCCCCCCCCACTCCCCTCCTTTAACAACCAGATCATGACACATTAGCACCCGAAACTTTAGACTCTCGAGGGCTCAATGATGAAAAGTAAGCTCCAGAAATGATTTGCTTTATGAAACGTCGTGTTCCAATCTAAATGTTTTAAATTAAGGCGTTTAAGATAACGCGAGGCATATAATCAATGGATGACGTCAGAAGAAAAGAAAACTCATCCGAGGGCTCAAAAGGTTAATGGCCGAGTAGGTGAACTCCGGTCAAACTGATTTGTTCAGTGATGGATGGGTTGGACCCCAAGATCAACTGGTCACAAGGGGGATGAGTTATTGGTAGTTTGAATTTATTTAAGTCTTATGGAACACGATGTTAAATTCATATATATTTGATGATTAATTAACGCCAAATGAAAAAGAGATAATCGTTAGTAATTTAAGATGAGTACTTTTTTTTACATCACAGGAGTGAGCTAAAAACCAGATTTTAAATGACGTCTAAAATGTGTGATGTTGCGTTTCTTTTCTTCTGTTCCTTTTCTACTTGTTGGAAATATGTTTCTCAAAGACGTTGACATGATTTTCATTAAAAAAAGCTTTCACTAAATATTAAAATGTGTGTTAATTGATGACTAAGCCAAACACTTCCCAAGTTTACAAAACCTCAAGATTAGGGATATATATATATATATATATATATATATATATATATATATATATATATATATATATAAATATATACATCTATATATATAAAGCAAAGTGGTCGGGTGCCCGATAGGGCACTTCCCGGCGCCGCAGGCGCGTCAAATTTGGCACGAAGGTGCCTTATGGCGATAGAACACGAAGGCCGGTGACGGTTCGGCAAAAAGTCTACGGAGAGTGGGTCAAAACTGACCTCGACTGACCGGCGCCTTATATGGGCTATATTACGAAAAAAAAATTCTTCCGACGACCCCCCTTGAAATTTTGTGAGGTGGTAGGAGAACGCCTTGGGGTGTCACAAAAAACTCGCCATGTCCGGGAAAAATCGGGAAATGGGTCAAAACTGACCAGTCGTATTTCCCTATATAATCTTTGTATTTTATGGGGAAAACAGAGGGTCATTTCAAAACGGATTTTATGGCACTTACTCTCTTTACATCTGGCTCAGTTTTGGCATGCTTATAGGTAAATGGCTTGACCTTTAGGGAAAACTGTCGGTTACACTCAAAGCCCTCGAAGAGGGCTAAAAAGTGACCGCGAGTGAAATTCTCTTTATATGAGCTCTATTACGAAAAAAAAATTCCTCCGACGACCCCCCTTGAAATTTTGTGAGGTGGTAGGAGAACACCTTGGGGTGTCACAAAAAACTCGCCATGTCCGGGAAAAATCGGGAAATGGGTCAAAACTGACCAGTCGTATTTCCCTATATAATCTTTGTATTTTATGGGAAAAACAGAGGGTCATTTCAACGCAGACTTTAGGGTACTTAAGCTCAGTATATCTGGCTAATTTTTTGCATGCTCCTAGGTCAATGGCTTGACCTTTAGGGAAAACTGTCGGTTACACTCAAAGCCCTCGACGAGGGCTAAAAAGTGACCGCGAGTGAAATTCTCTTTATATGAGCTCTATTACGAAAAAAAAATTCCTCCGACGACCCCCCTTGAAATTTTGTGAGGTGGTAGGAGAACGCCTTGGGGTTTCACAAAAAACTCGGCATATCTGGGAAAACTTCGTAAAGGGGTCAAAACTGACCAGTTGTATTTCCCTATATAATCTTTGTATTTTATGGGAAAAACAGAGGGTCATTTCAACGCAGACTTTAGGGTACTTAAGCTCAGTATATCTGGCTAATTTTTTGCATGCTCCTAGGTCAATGGCTTGACCTTTAGGGAAAACTGTCGGCTACACTCAAAGCCCTCGAAGAGGGCTAAAAAGTGACCGCGAGTGAAATTCTCTTTATATGAGCTCTATTACGAAAAAAAAATTCCTCCGACGACCCCCCTTGAACTTTTGTGAGGTGGTAGGAGAACACCTTGGGGTGTCACAAAAAACTCGGCATATCTGGGAAAACTTCGTAAAGCGGTCAAAACTGACCAGTTGTATTTCCCTATATAATCTTTGTATTTTATGGGAAAAACAGAGGGTCATTTCAACGCAGACTTTAGGGTACTTAAGCTCAGTATATCTGGCTAATTTTTTGCATGCTCCTAGGTCAATGGCTTGACCTTTAGGGAAAACTGTCGGTTACACTCAAAGCCCTCGACGAGGGCTAAAAAGTGACCGCGAGTGAAATTCTCTTTATATGAGCTCTATTACGAAAAAAAATTTCCTCCGACGACCCCCCTTGATATTTTGTGAGGTGGTAGGAGAACACCTAGGGGTGTCACAAAAAACTCGCCATGTCCTGGAAAAATCGGGAAATGGGTCAAAACTGACCAGTCGTATTTCCCTATATAATCTTCGTATTTTATGGCAAAAACATGGAAATTTTAACACAATTTTTAGGTTACTTAACGTCTGTACATCATGCTAAGTTTCTGCTACACTACTATAGATGACTATGCCGTATGGAAAAACTGTTGGTCAGACTCAAAGCCCTCGACGAGGGCTAAAAGATGATCGTGAGTGAAGTTCTCCTTATATGAGATATATATATATAAATAAATTGACGAACGATCCCCTTAATACTATATGACGTCGTAGACCAACCCTGGAGGGTAACAAAAAAATGTATTCCCGTCGGAAACAGCCATTATAGTTGTTAAATATGTTCATATACCATAATTTCTTATATAAGCATAGCAACTGTTTGTAAAAAAAATGTAAACAAAGACATACGTCATACGTTCAGTTTTCAAGGGAGGTAAAGTTTTTTAAATTATTATTTTTCAAATAATTGTATACTATTTTAAACAGAAACAGAAAATGACGAAGTATAGCATTTGTTGTAGTAGAAAATTCAGTTACGTATCCTTATTAAATTATCTAATAAATTTCAAAAGACAATGTAATATAAACTATTAGAAATACTGTTCATGGAACCTGTGTAGTTCTAATTCCATTTTAGTTATACATTGCGTACTTTCCATTATTTCTCTGCGAACGGTATTTAAATAACAAACAAAAACATTTTTTCGAAAGTTAGCATTACTGTTTAAATTAAAGCACTCCTCACCCAATCCATCGCTAAATAATTAAGTATTCAAATTCTCAAATGCTTTTTTAAAAACCTAAGCGAAGCTAGGCAGTATGCCTAGTATATATATACATATACATATATATATACATATACATATATATACATATATATATATATATATATATACATATATATATATATATATATATACATATATATATATCTATATATATATATATATATATATACATATATATATATATATATATATATATATATATATATACAATACCATACAATAGTCAAAGGCTATATCCGCCTACCTATCTGCATCACCTGTCATATAGACCGTAATGTCCGAATGTTTTTTTTTTTTTTTACTTAGGCCTACAGCTACAATATACATTTCATGAAAGATATAAGGACATTTTTTTATTATATACCTTGATAGTGTTGACTGTATCGGTGAACTTGAACACCCCCTCCCCAAGGCACCTAAAGGGTCTGGCTCAGCAAATAGTCCTTAAATTATTGACTTTAATTGTTAGGGTTAGTGTGTTAAGCTTGAGGCCATGTTTTTAATAGAAATGAAAACGGTTGCATGCATAATTAATGAGGTAGTGTTATTTGTAGATCGTCATCAGGACATCACGTGGTAGGGTGAGCTGAGCGCATGGCATGTCTGTGAGTATGTGTGGGGGTGAAAGTGAGTGGGTAAGGTGTGAGTGTGGATATGAGAGAGTATTTTGTTTCTCAGATTGTCTGGTGTTAACAGGGTGGTTGTACTGGGTGTATGTGTGTGTGTGTGTGTGTGCTCGTGTTTATTCGTTTATGTTCGTGTCTGTTTGTGGAATTTGTGTGTTTGTGTGTATTTTGTGGAATTTGTGTGTGTTTGTGTGTATTTTGTGGAATTTGTGTGCGTGTTTTTTGGTATTTGTGTTGTTGTGGTATTAGTGAGTGTTTGTTGTATTTGTGAGTGTTTGTTGTATTTGTGAGTGTTTGTTGTATTTGTGAGTGTTTGTGGTATTTGTGCGTGTTTGTGGTATTTGTGCGTGTTTGTGGTATTTGTGAGTGTTTGTGGTATTTGTGAGTGTTTGTTGTATTTGTGAGTGTTTGTTGTATTTGTGAGTGTTTGTGGTATTTGTGCGTGTTTGTGGTATTTGTGCGTGTTTGTGGTATTTGTGAGTGTTTGTGGTATTTGTGAGTGTTTGTGGTATTTGTGAGTGTTTGTGGAACGTGTGTGTATTCGTGGAATTTGTGTGTGTGTGTGTGTGTGTTTGTTGTGTATTTCAGATCTGACCGTCCACAAGTAGATGAAGTAGAGTTCTTGTGATTCTCCGACATCGTCATTTGAATGGGTTAGTGTGGCCAGCACCTTGCTCATGTGAATGTGTAATGGGTATGATTTCAATCCGGCAGTCGACGAGATGACGATTAAATGTTACGATGACAGTTATGACAAAGAATTCAAGGATTCGAACCACAGACAATAGTAATAATCCCATTAACAATGACTCCAAACTCTTTGAATAAAATACTACAGCAATCGAAAAATATTTACATTTCTTAACACTTAAATTTTTTTCTATTACAGATATCCCGTTCTTAACAATATAATAAATATGAAAATAAAAACACCAACAAAAATATCTTCTATTAAAGAGGAAGTTGATCATGTATTAAGATTAAAAAACAAAACAATAGAAATGGGAAAACCGAAGCTATATTGTAACTGAACACCCACCCACCTATTAATATTCAATGAACTTATTTTCCAAACTCGCGGGATTTCAAAATCTCGCGTCATGACGTCACATCCGAGCTTTCAACCAGCACCATCGTTTCATTGGGCGCATCAACAAAAACGCTCAAAAATCGATGACAACAACTTGGTGTCGACTTTCCTGTTCATTAGTTTCTGTCCTATATTTTAAAACTCCTTAATGAGGAACTATTTGTAAAGTGATGGTATGACAACTTGAAAGCAGAGGTTAAGGCCTGTCGTATTTTTAGATTTTAATTGTTACATTGAAGATGGGATCAAAATACAGGGCAGCTGTACCAGTTAAGATATATGAATGTTAAAATTGTACACGTTTACACAGAATACTGGTACAGTTTCAGTTGTATGAATATCATTTTACACATTAATAAATATAATAACAGAATGCAGTGATGTCAAGAAAGAAAACACGAAATAAATTTAGTGTATTATATATATATATATATATATATATATATATATATATATATATATATATATATATATATATATATATAGAGAGAGAGAGAGAGAGAGAGAGCGTATTATAAAATATTATATTTAAAAAATTACTTAGACAAAACTATTAAAAAACCATTAGACAACAAATTTATTAAGAGCCTAGTGCTTCAAGTCTTTAAGTCGTATTTTAAAAAAATCAAATCAGCAATGGTCGGCATTCCTCTAATTTAACTTTATCTTATGTACACATATTTATAGAGAAGTATTTATTTAAAAGCCCCTTTTAAAAAAAAATTAAAAAAAATAAAAGCTATGTTTTATGGAGAATTGAAATTTTTTAAACTTGTATATCTCATAATGTGTTGTTTTTTGTAACTAAAGTACTTTTACCAAAAAGTTATTCAATCAATCAAATATTTATAATCGTTTCTATGTCACCGGTAAACGTTGACTGATGGTAATATCGTGTCTTACCTCCCCTTTTAAATATCATTCTGATAGTAATCTCGACTTACCTCCCCTCCCCCTTTCCCTACCTCTTTGACTCCCCCCTCCTTCGTTCCCTACCTCCCCCGACATATTAATTCCCCCATCATGCGACAGTATTTCTTCCTGTTTTTCTCCACTCCGGAACAGCAAAATTAACCAGATTCGTGACGTCAGTTTCGTGACGTCAGAGCTGCCGGGGTTTAGAATAATGTATTCATGTTGCATCTGCTTCTGTCAGGCTTGATCGTGATGCCGGCGTTTCTCAGGTTCACAAAGAAAATTACCTTCTTTGGTCATGGATTATCATTAAAGAGGCGATCATATTTACTAAGAAAATAGTTACAAAAATAAACCGGGAATGATCTCCCCTAAACTTTCTCGAATATTCTTATATAACACTACGGGGGATGGCAACTCGGGACATAGACAATATTTTAAATCCATTTTTTAATTACTTAAATTTTTTATAATAGAAAAGAATCTCGTAAAAAAAATACTTACACACCAAGTGATAGAAGGCAGAAAATTATATCTTTTGCTTGTGTGTGAAATTATATCTGAAATAGTACTCAAGTTATAGGGTTTGAAAAATCGAAAGTAGAAAAAGTTCCACTTCCGGTTACCGGAAATCGCAGAAAAGTTGATAAGGATCTACAAATTTGATATAATAATTATATATGAAATTTCATCAACCTAGCTGTAACGGTACTTAAGTTATCGTGTTTACAGACACACACATACACACATCACACATACACACACAGACATACGGACAAGATTGCAAAATTATGTTTTTCCGACTCAGGGAGGTGTATCGTGAGTCATTATGAGTCGGGTATGTGTCTTGACGTCCGCCGATCACCTCCATCGATCCCATGTTAAGAATCACACTTCAAACAATGTACCAGTTTCTCACACCATCTCACAACGCAATTAGCTTTTTAAACAAACGCAAGGTCAAGCCAAATAGAAATAGGAATCCATTTTTTATTTGATGTCTAAAAAGATTTCGTATTTTGTTTTAATTAACACTTTACTGAATAGTTATTATTTCTCTTCCTTATACTATGGTCTGAACTATACATTGTACTAATTAAATAATGATGCATTATTGTTGTATTTTGGATATTCATTTTGTTTCTCTTCCTTTTAGTGCGTGTATACATGTTTACTTTTTAAGTTCTTTTTTCTCTCTTAATTTCGTATCATTTCTACATAAAGCTTTAATCTGCTGAATCTGTGAAAGAAAAAAAAAATTGATTTAAAAAAAATAATTCTTTCTTAAATTTTCTTAACATTAAACTGCTGCCTCTCAAAAAAAGTTTGCCTAGTTCCAAGCACTAAGCAATTGTAAAGTTGAAAAGGATAATTTTCCTAATTTTAAATCCTGAACTGCTTTTTATTGAAAATAAATGCCTAAAAAAAGTCCTAATCTTCTACTTTAAAAAAAAAATTATCCTTATTCTCAGCCCTAACTTTTACTTAAAAAAAATTAATCCAAATTCTAGGCCCTAAACTTCTACTTTAAAAAAAAATTATCCAAATTCTAGGCCCAAACTTCTACTTTAAAAAAAATTATCCAAATTCTAGGCCCTAAACTTCTACTTTTAAAAAAAAAAATTATCCTAATTGTAGGCCCTAAACTACTACTTTAAAAAATAATTCTCCAAATTGTATCAGCCTCGAGACATCCTTTCCGGTGGAGCACACTCACACAGCTTTGAGGCCGCGGCAGCTCTGGACATCCGCCAGAATGACGAGTACACACACTTTCCTAAATGGTGCGGTACTATGTATCATCCGCCTGAATGGAGTCACCCGCGCAGTTTCTGAAACTGTTTGGAGCTCTGTACATCCTTCAGAATAGTTCTCAAAGCACTTTGTCTTGGTTGTTTTAGGTGTTAATAGAAAATGCGCGAACGTTCAAGAAAGCGCTATTTTTTAAATACAGTTGTCTCTGATCAAAATCTGCACAGAAAATATAATTATAGAAACACTAGTTTATACCGGCCAACCAATTACACGATTTCTCGGCCGTCCGCGCCCAGTGAGACCCGGAAGGACACACTGCCTCGGCATATATTATAGATTTTTAGTGATAACTTTTTTTATGCACTAAACCAATTTTAATAAACCGGGAGTGATCTCCTCTAAACTTTCTCGAATATTCTTATACGAGAAAAATGGCCCGTTGAGGAAGGATACACCGGGCGCTAGGCTGATAGTGCTGTCTCTTTTCTCTAAACTAAAACCACCACCCCCACACACCCCCCACCCCCCCCCACACACACCACCCCCACCCCCACACACACCACCCACCACCCACCCACACACCACCCCCACCCCCCACCCCCCCCCCTCCCTCCCACCCTCCCCCCCCACCCCCCCTAAAAAAACATGTCTACCGTCCCATTCAACGAAATATAATTATATACTTTTTCCAGTGTCCGCCCCCTCCCCGAAAATTCTACCCCCGCCCCCGAAAATTTCAAGTACCCTCACCCCTCTCCGTGGAGGAAAAAGTCTGAAAGAAACACTGGTGTCGCGCATAGCCACTACGCGAAGAATTGCATTAAAGAAATTGCAAGAAAACCACTTTTTAGATTAGACACATTAATTAGGCGGTAATTTTATTATAGAGTATCGATGAGGAAATTTCTTTTGAGTTGGGGAGAGGGGGGGGGGGGCTCAGACGTTCTTACGCGGGGGTGGGGCTTCGCCCCTACCCGAAGAATTGTATGAAAGAAACTCTTCACGCAAACCACTTAGATTAGACCAAATTGCCTTTGTATTGAATGTTTACTCGATAATCAATGACGTCATATCAATGTGTGCACTATCCGGCTTGAGATTATTTTCTACTCTGTGCGCTAAATGTGTCGACGTCATACTTCGTTTTTCGAATTACTATGCATGTTTTTAAATTGCTTGTCTTTTCTCTAGAGCGTTCTTGTCAGACAGATAGATAGATAGATAGATAGATAGATAGATAGATAGATAGATAGATAGATAGATAGATAGACAGACAGCGAAACTATTATTATAGATAACTTGGAATATAGAGATGATTTTTAATTACCTAAACTTTTAAAAATAGAATAGAACCTCATAGAAAAAAAGAAATGCACACCAAGCGAACACCTAAACAAAATGTGCATAATAGTGCGCAATATTATTAGTACTTTATAAATTTACATGCGTTTTTTGAGATTCGGAAATAGCGTAAATTAGTACTTCCGGTCAACAAAAATTACTCAAAATTTGACAGAAGGTAGAGAATTAGATCTTTTACTTACATGTGAAATTTCATTTTTCTATCAGAAACAGTACTCAAGTTATAGGCTTTTGAAAAATTCAAAGTAGAAAAAGTACCACTTCCGGTTATCGGAAATAGCTCAAAAATCGATACAAATCTACGATTTTGATAAAATACTTGTATATGAAATTTCATCAACCTAGCTGTAACGGTACTCAAGTTATCGTGTTTACACAAAGGCAGACACACACACACACAGACATACGGACAAGATTGCAAAATTATGTTTTTCCGTATCAGTGAGGTGTAAAACGTCGAGATTTGTAAAAATCTCGATTTTTTTTTTTTGCACGATTACAAGACTTTCTCTATACGAGAAAGTAAAGACCACTTGGTAACACATTGACTGAAATATTACTGCACGCTAATCGAGAATATGGGACATAACCTTCATTTTACACGATTACTATAATTTTTTTAAAGTATTTTTATTCATTTAAAAAAAAAATCAGTTTTTCTTTTGATCAACAGAGCATTAACGGTCATAATTGCCATGGAAAATATTTTATCTTCATCAGCGACGTTTCGTCGATATTCTAAATTAGCACATTTCTTTTGTGACCGAGAAATAAAAAAAAAATCCTTTTTGGGTTTTCCCGAAATGAAAACTACAGTGTAACCAAGCCTCCTATAATCAGCATAACTGGTTATTATTTATGGCAGGTTTGTGATGGGTAGTAAATTTTTTTTTTAAAACCCAATTAGCAGGGTCTGTATTCCCATACAAAGTAAATCACTTCTCCCTCTGTAAATTATAGGCCATGTAAATCATATCGGCTTATCAGTTTTAAGACAAGCCTTCAATTGTTTTTTAAACATTTATTCAAGAATAAGCGGATAGCTTTATTCATACACTGGTTAGAAGATTTTTAATTTAACTCAAATGATTTTAAAGTTGAACTATACATTTCATAGGTTGCAAGTACTGTAAAAAGGAAAATAGGTAAAGATCTATAAATAACTTAATACAGAAGTTGTAGCAAATTTACTTGGACTACGGAAAGATAAGGCCTACATAAATATGTAGTACATTTTCTAAACTACGGTAAGGTGGGGCCTATAGTATTAACCAGTATAGATCCTAACCCTTTCAATTTCCCCATCAGAGCTGGGTGGACTCAAGCGTCTCCTGCTGGTGTATCGAGCTAAAGACGCTACGATTAGCGAGTTATCGTTCTACCGTTCGACCAGTCTGTGTCATATAGGCTTACATACATACATACATACATACATACATACATACATACATACATACATACATACATACATACATACATACATACATACATACATACATACATACATACATACATACATACATAGCTATGTATAGATAATATTTTATTAGTTATCCTTTTTACTGTACTTAAATCTTCGCATTGTCAAGTGGTCCACCCCCTCCCTCCCCACACATATAAATTTCTTTCAACACTGCTTGTAAAGTTCTCCTTTGAGAACTTACGACACATACGATACCTGTTTCATGGTCTCGGCAAATGAAAGGATGGTGTGGTCAACACTACGCTTTTACTTTCCCTAAGTTGAGTTAGGTACCCATCAGAGCTGGGTGGACTCAAGCTGAGCTACGTCCTACAGTCACTTGTCCGAACCGAGAACCGAACTCGAGACCTTCAGTCTAACAGTCAAGCACTACCACTCTGCCACACAAGTAATCTACTTGAAATCACTCACATCATTAGCTGCATACCGTAATGTACTGTCACCTACCTTAAAAAATTCATTGTTATCTCCCACTTAATGTGTACCTACTCACTCCCATCATATTACATTACCTAATCTCACGCGCCAGTCTAAGCAACCCCACACACAACATAACCCCCCCCCCCCCCCCACCAATCTCTCAAATCAGTTTATCATGATACGCTCACAATCCGCTCAGGTCGGCTCCCTAAGCACACACAAATCCCCGCGCATCAAAAAAATTACGTTTGCTCCGAGGCGTCCAAGCAATTTCCTTTCTCCGCTTCTCATCCGGCTACCCTGGCCATGCCCCCCCCCCCCCACACACACCTCCCAGCACCCCCTATCTACTCAACGCCCATCTATAAAAGTCTAGCCGCAGTGTGGGGGGTGTGGGGGTTGGGGGGATTTATTGGCGGGACGCTCCATTAGCCATAAGCATCTGTCACTTAAACCCCCGTACCCGAAATTTAAGCATTGTGTTGTTGTCTGAAGTTGAGTAGAAAATGGGAGGGGGGTGGGGCAGAACGGGAGGAACGGGGGAGGGGGGATGAGATTTAATAGAATTGTCTAGAGGTGAAATTCTGTTTATTGACAAGCTAGGGCGAGTAGAGATCAGCGCAATGCCAAGGTTGGACAAATTACGTCATCATAACACACAAAGGCGAAAGTCTCGAGATGGATTGCTGAGCACATCCAGCTGTAAATAGTACCTAACACGAGTTGGTAATCGCTGCTAGATATGTGGAAATAGAGTTAAAAAAAATGAATTAAGTTGATCTTACTTTTGGACAGTTGGGTAAAAAATTGTACGTTTCTACCATAGGCAGAAAATAGGAGATCTTTATTAAATAAAACGAAGTGAATAGAAAAACGACATCTGATTAAAAAATGTAAGTCAAAAAACAAACGGAATCTAAAAGCTTAACGAAATTAGAAAGACAAATTGAAGTCTAAAAATAAAATACGCGACGAAATGGATAGAAAATTAAATATGAAAGACAAAACGAAAGACCAAATGAAATTTTAAAAAATGAAAATTTAAAAATGAAATTAAAAAAAAAACACATGAAATCAGAAAGACAAATTTGAGACAAAACATACAAAACGAAATTTAGAATAAAAAGCGAAATCTAAAAGACAAAACGAAAGCTAGAAAACGAAACTTAACACACACACACACAAACACACACACAAATAAAAAAAAACACTAAAAGACAAATTATATTTTAACATATAAAACGAGCTCCAAACCGTATTCAAATTTACCACTCTCGTATATAAAACAAATTTTAAAAAATCTTTGGTAACAATCCAATGAAGCTTGTGAAAGCCCAGTAGTGAAAACAGTTCATCTGAGTGGGAGAGCTGATCCTGGAATCGCCAATATTTTATTGTGTTATCTCCCATTTTATTATTGAATTTAGTTATCACTTAATTAGGCTTGTTAATGACTAATCTAAAGTCTAATTAGATTAAAATTGATAAAGTTTTGCATTGGCATCGTAGAAGAAGGTATCTGGAAAGTTTGAACGAAATAGTTTCATTGTAAGTGGGTCAAAACTGAGGTACAACATTTGTCGCAACCCACAAACAAGCAAACAAACAAAAACAAATAAACAAACAAAAACAATTATAAAAGCTTATAATAATAAAAAAATGGAAAATTTAATGTCTTAACTTCTGCTTATAAGCAATGTTGACAAATAAGGCAAAAGTGGTTTGTTTTTTATGTTTTCTCTCCCCAGCTATCGCGTCTTATCTATCCTGGGGTTCGAACTTGGGACTTTTCGATTTAACTACAATGAGCTTTACCAACCCGACCACGCCGACTCCGCTAGCATTAGAGTTATGCATGGGTTATGATTAATATTAAGATCAGAACTAAGTCCAGTGTTAGATTAAGATTACTGTTAAAACCAAGGCTGTGATACAGGCCAACTTTACTGCAGCGGTTAGGTTAGCCACGTTTACAATAAAACGGATTGAATCCTGCCCAGCCCAAGTTTGTAGACGTAGGCCTACTTGTTTGTGTTGGAAAATGAAAGTTTAGAAGAAAGCGCTCACATTGAAAGCCTCAAGATCCGGAATAAGAATGTGGTTTCCATTACATTTTTTATTGATTTTCTTCATTATCTTTAAGCCTATATTTAAAAACAGTTTCTCTTTCTATCTTTACTACATAAAGATTTCTTTATCTCGCAGGAAATGACCCCCAAGCATCTCATTGGTCGACGAATAAATAGAAAATCTCGGGTAAAGATCTGATATACCCAAGTAGACTTAATTATACAACGCCCAAAAGGTTCCTTATTCGGTAACTGCAGTTCTTTTAAAGTATTCTTATCAGAATCATATTCCTGGTTAGAAGCTAGATTAAATATTTTTTTAAAGAATTCTATCATGTTAGTGTTATCTTAATGGTTCCAGAGATACAAACACGGAGATGTTCAGCGTCCCAGGACTAGTTTTAGTAGAGTTGTATGGAGATATGGCAGGCATGGACAGAGGTCAGTGTAATGCCATTTCTAGGTCCCCGGGGTGAGCTCTACAAGACTGATGTGAGTCACCGAGGAAAACGTCACGTAGTGGCGTGACTTTTCTTCAACAAAATTCTCAGCGTTTATGGATTTTGGTCACGTCTGTTTTGGTTAAATGTGACCCTGTAACAGTTTTTATATGCGATGACCTTGGTTATGTTCTAAAAATAGTTTGATTTGAACGTTATCAAGGTGCTTTAAATATAAGTACAAAAAAAGCATCCAACAAAAACATTTTTCATTTCTTAAAACATCAAGATTTTACATTTGAAATCGGTTAGATTAAAAAACAACAACGACATCTGTTGCACTTATTTAAATTGTGGTAGTTCACTCCTGGGTCAACTTGAATGTCTTGGGTTCGGTTACCGGGATCAAACCAGTAAGCCAGTAAGACGTTCCTCACCCCCCACCCCCACCACAGATCAGGATGGTGCTTGACTGTAATCAGGGGAATTTTAAGTCAGCTCGGCATAGTGCTGACCAAAATGTTTCTTTCAAAGATTAAAGTAAAAAAACAGGATTAAATGGCTTATTCCTTACATACATTTTCAGTTTTTGAAAAGAATGTAAAAAAAAAAAGCCGGATTGTAAAATTCAAAACAAACTGAATTCGTTTGTAAACGAATGATGTTTTAACAAACTGATCTTTGTAAACACAACACAAACACGAGACGTCTACAACAAAGATTGGGAGACAGGGTGAATAGAACAATCTAGAACCTTAAAAAAATAAATCTGAAACAACAACAAGCTTCGCTCAAAAAAAACGTTCGAAATGTTATCAGACGATTGTGATCGTCTGCAGTTGTGTTTGGCTTCTGTCTTGAGCACACATTCACCCCCCCCCCCTTCTCGCATAATTAGTGGGGCGTTTCTTTTCATTTGAAACTAGTCGCGTGCATACACACACCCACACACACACACACACACACACACACACACACGCACGCACACACACGCACACGAACACACACCATTACCATTACACGCACGGCCAACATACAAAATGCAGGCACTAGTTCTTATTCACGTAGATAACAATGCACTCTTTGGTGATCTGTTGTTATGGACAGTACTAGACAATGTTATCAGTTCTATTCAATACTAGCCAGTATTAGCAAGTACTAGCTAGTGCTGAACAGTACTAACCAGTACCAAACGCTGCTAACCGGTGGAAACCAGTACTAACCGTTGCTAACCCGTCCTCACAAGTGCTAACCATTTTTAAGGGCTAACCATTCTTACGGGCTAACCAGTCCAAACATATTCTGACACCGTCAAGCCAGTGCTAATCAACAACAGCCAGAATGCCGTACAGTACATATGTTTATACAGACAACTTTAGAATATGTTGGGCTATTTCTGTCGATTGCTTCCAAAAGTATAATACTTTGTTTGTTGTACACAATTTTAAGAGAAACAAAGATTTGACTGGATTTGTGTAAAATATCTAAACATGACAAGACCGATTGTTGGGTTGTGATTTACCTTGATATATTGTATATATCTAGGTTGTATGTCAAGATGACATATTGTATATATCAAGGTTGTCAGTCAACCTGATATATTGTATATATGAAGATTGTGAGTCACCCTTATATATTGTATATATGAAGGTTGCGATTCAACATGATATATTGTTTATATGAAGTTTGTGAGTCAAGATGATATATTGTATGCATGACTATTAATTTTCTCTTACTTTCTCACATACTTTCAGACGGTTGTAGTTAAGCCTTTTCTCGAAATGCGTTGTGGGTAAAATAAATAGAAAAAAATTATGTTGACGAGTTTTATTCAAAATCAACAGGACGTTTCTAACGTAAACATTTCACCAAATCACCTCCAACCTCGAACCTTTTGTAAAACATTCCCTCGAAATGTTTTTACATCACAATCCAATCCATCATATTCTTTTCACGCTCCGAGCCTTAACTTTCTTGTTACAAAAACCTGCCCATGTTCCACATTTCCTTCGCGCAGATTACGAGATTTGTAAAGAATGTAACTTAATATAAAGGGTGGGAATCAAAGAAAGAAAAATAAGTCGATGTTTTTTTTTCATGAAAAATTAAGAATGCCTACATAGAATAGTAAACACACTTTGGAATGAACGGAGTGCTTGTATTGTTTAAACTTCAGGCATGTAGTTTTTGTGAGTGATAGAAGATGAAAGGAAACAATACGTTTGATAAAAAATAATCGACAGTTCTATGTATGGTTTTGCATAAAAAGTGTTTGACTTCGATATTACTCGGATAAAATGGGACGGTCAGTGGTCTGGTCAGATACAAGTGGTCTGGTCAGATACAAGTGGTCTGGTCAGATACAAGTGTAATGGTCAGATAAAAGTGGGTTGGTCAGATAAAAGTGGGTTGGGTTGGTCAGATACAAGTGGGATGGTCGGATACAAGTGGGATGGACAGATACTAGTGGGATGGTCAGATACTAGTGTGGTGATGGTCAGATACAAGTGGGCTGGTCAGATACAAGTGGGATGGTCAGATACAAGTGGGATGGTCAGATACAAGTGGGATGGTCAGATACAAGTGGTCTGGTCAGATACAAGTGGGATGGTCAGATACAAGTGTAATGGTCAGATAAAAGTGGGTTGGTCAGATAAAAGTGGGTTGGGTTGGTCAGATACAAGTGGGATGGTCGGATACAAGTGGGATGGACAGATACTAGTGGGATGGTCAGATACTAGTGTGGTGATGGTCAGATACAAGTGGGCTGGTCAGATACAAGTGGGATGGTCAGATACAAGTGGGATGGTCAGATACAAGTGGGATGGTCAGATACAAGTGGGATGGTCAGATACAAGTGGGATGGTCAGATACAAGTGGGATGGTCAGATACAAGTGGGATGGTCAGATACTAATGGGTTGGTCAGATACTAATGGGTTGGTCAGATAATAATGGGATGGTCAGATACAAGTGGGCTGGTCAGATACAAGTGGGATGGTCAGATACAAGTGTGATGGTCAGATACAAGTGGGATGGTCAGATACAAGTGGGATGGTCAGATACAAGTGGGATGGTCAGATACAAGTGTAATGGTCAGATAAAAGTGGGTTGGTCAGATAAAAGTGGGTTGGGTTGGTCAGATACAAGTGGGATGGTCGGATACAAGTGGGATGGACAGATACTAGTGGGATGGTCAGATCCTAGTGTGGTGATGGTCAGATACAAGTGGGCTGGTCAGATACAAGTGGGATGGTCAGATACAAGTGGGATGGTCAGATACAAGTGGGATGGTCAGATACAAGTGGGATGGTCAGATACAAGTGGGTTGGTCACATACAAGTGGGATGGTCAGATACAAGTGGGATGGTCAGATACTAATGGGTTGGTCAGATAATAATGGGATGGTCAGATACAAGTGGGCTGGTCAGATACAAGTGGGATGGTCAGATACTAGTGGGATGGTCAGATACAAGTGGGCTGGTCAGATACAAGTGGGATGGTCAGATACTAGTGGGATGGTCAGATACAAGTGGGATGGTCAGATACAAGTGGGATGGTCAGATACAAGTGTAATGGTCAGATAAAAGTGGGTTGGTCAGATAAAAGTGGGTTGGGTTGGTCAGATACAAGTGGGATGGTCGGATACAAGTGGGATGGACATATACTAGTGGGATGGTCAGATACTAGTGTGGTGATGGTCAGATACAAGTGGGCTGGTCAGATACAAGTGGGCTGGTCAGATACAAGTGGGATGGTCAGATACAAGTGGGATGGTCAGATACAAGTGGGATGGTCAGATACAAGTGGGATGGTCAGATACAAGTGGGTTGGTCACATACAAGTGGGATGGTCAGATACAAGTGGGATGGTCAGATACTAGTGGGATGGTCAGATACTAGTGGGTTGGTCACATACAAGTGGGATGGTCAGATACAAGTGGGATGGTCAGATACTAATGGGTTGGTCAGATACTAGTGGGATGGTCAGATACAAGTGGGATGGTCAGATACAAGTGGGATGGTCAGATACAAGTGGGATGGTCAGATACAAGTGGGATGGTCAGATACTAGTGGGATGGTCAGATACAAGCGGAATGGTCAGATACTAGTGGGATGGTCAGATTTTAGTGGGATGGTCAGATACTAGTGGGATGGTCAGATTTTAGTGGGATGGTCAGATACTAGTGGGATGGTCAGATACTAGTGGGATGGTCAGACACAAGCGGAATGGTCAGATACTCGTGGGCTGGTCAGATACAAGTGGGATGGTCAGATACTCGTGGGCTGGTCAGATACAAGTGGGCTGGTCAGATACTAGTGGGATGGTCAGATACTAGTGGGATGGTCAGATACTAGTGGGATGGTCTGATACTAGTTGGATGGTCAGATACTAGTGGGATGGTCAGATACAAGCGGAATGGTCAGATACTAGTGGTATGGTCAGATTTTAGTGGGATGGTCAGATACTAGTGGGATGGTCAGATACTAGTGGGATGGTCAGATACTAGTGGGATGGTCAGATATAAATAGGCTGGTCAGATACTAGTGGGATGGTCAGATACAAGCGGAATGGTCAGATACAAATGGGTTGGTCAGATACTAGTGGGATGGTCAGATACTAGTGGGATGGTCAGATACTAGTGTGATGGTCAGACACAAGCGGAATGGTCAGATACTAGTGGGATGGTCAGATACAAGTGTGATGGTCAGATACTAGTGGGATGGTCAGATACAAGTGGGGTGGTCAGATACTAGTGGGTTGGTCAGATACAAGTGGGATGGTCAGATACAAGCGGAATGGTCAGATACTAATGGGTTGGTCAGATACAAGTGGGATGGTCAGATACAAGTGGGATGGTCAGATACTAGTGGGATGGTCAGATACTAGTGTGATGGTCAGACACAAGCGGAATGGTCAGATACTAGTGGGATGGTCAGATACAAGTGGGGTGGTCAGATACTAGTGGGTTGGTCAGATACAAGTGGGGTGGTCAGATACTAGTGGGATGGTCAGATACTAGTGTGATGGTCAGACACAAGCGGAATGGTCAGATACTAGTGGGATGGTCAGATACAAGTGGGATGGTCAGATACTAGTGGGATGGTCAGATACAAGTGGGATGGTCAGATACTAGTGGGATGGTCAGATACAAGAGGGGTGGTCAGATACTAGTGGGTTGGTCAGATACAAGTGGGGTGGTCAGATACTAGTGGGTTGGTCAGATACAAGTGGGGTGGTCAGATACTAGTGGGATGGTCAGATACTAGTGTGATGGTCAGACACAAGCGGAATGGTCAGATACTAGTGGGATGGTCAGATACAAGTGGGATGGTCAGATACTAGTGGGATGGTCAGATACAAGAGGGGTGGTCAGATACAAGAGGGGTGGTCAGATACTAGTGGGTTGGTCAGATACAAGTTGGGTGGTCAGATACTAGTGGGTTGGTCAGATACAAGTGGACTGATTATATACCTAATATGCCGAGGTCACGGAAACAGGTGAACTCTACTTGCCCTTAGGCCCGTCAGGAATGTTATTTTACATTGTATTTACGGATTTAATAACGATAAAATAATCACAGCGATATCGAACAACAGGGTGAGGGGGTTGGGGGGGGGGGGGGGGAGGATATATTGACTAACTGGTTTCTCTCCCTTTGATTAATTTTGAGCGCTTGAATGTTTTCTCCCCTTTTCTTGTATTTGTTCTGTGAAGCATTCAGGTCGAGTTAGTGTGTGTGTGTGTGGGGGGGGGGGGAAGCGAAGTAAAGGGCGGAAGATAGATGCAATTAAAAAACAATTAAGCAAAATATCGATTCGAGAAGGATATAAAAAATGGTCAGCTTCTATACAACAGGGTGCAAATTGAAAAAAAAAAAGAAACTGATTAAAATTGCTTGTTCACTGAAATAGCTTTCTAAAATAAGTTTCAAAGAAGTTTTAATAAAATTGTATTGAGTATTGTGTTCGATTTTCTTTTATGGGCACATTTTCCGAGTAAAATCTGTATTCAGCACGACTTTTTTTTCGTTTCATCTTTTGAGATGGCAAGCGTGTGTCGACAATTAGCCCCTGAAAGAGCACTCTGGAACTTTTTTTAAACGTTAGAGCATAGCTTAATGCGCAATTTTCTTCTTGTTAAACTTATTGTTTTAATGTACATTTTTTTTCGATATATTATTTTTTTTACTTTTGGAGTAAAGGCTTTTGCTGTTCATTAACCTAATTAAAAAAAAACAAAATGTGATTAGCAATTTTCTGTTTTTGCGATCAAAGGGTTTCATCTCGAAAATAGGGGGTGGGGAAGCGGTGGACAAGGAGTGAAAAATAGATATCGGCTTGCTTATCGGGGCGCCGGGTCGTAAAAGCCGGTTGCTGTTCGTAAGAGTCGGATGCCGGCTCGTAAAAACCGGTTGCCGGCTCGTAAGAAACAAGATAAGCTCTTTAAACTAAGCATTGGTTCGTTAAAACTTTTAAGAGACAATTGGATAAAATCAAAAGTCGGTTTGTAAATACTAGGCAGATCTAGTAGTAAAGTTCCCTTTTCGAACCTGACGGCACATGGGATAAGTGAAGTAGAGTTCACCTGTTTCTATGAACCTATCTATATGAATTTATAGTTTGCTCTGCGTTATGCCCAGCCGCCTTTACTTTCTCTAACGTAAGCTAGGTAGACTCAGAGACGTTCTACTGATTTGAACCGAGATTCGAACTCAAAGACTTTGGGTTTAGCAGTCTAGCTCTCTACCACTAGGCCACGCCGTCCATTGTAAACACCAAAGACCTGTATATAAAGACAGGCAGTGCCACCTCTTTAACTTCAGGATCCGGTTTGTGTTCACGGTGATGTCGTGTGAGAACAAAATACTTCCGGTTTAACAACATCTGCCGGCCGGTGTTACTTCCGGCTCGTAAACAGAACGGTTCAGGAACATTTTCCGGTGAGTTACCACATCCGGTTCGTCAACACCACATACTCGTAAAATCTTCCGGACAGTTAATACAATACTCTTTCTGCAAACATTTAATGCTAGGGTTTAGTCCGAAGCCAACGATGACAAACCACTACTGTTTTCTTTAAGAAATATGTTAAGACAAACACAAACCTGAAGAAAAGGAAAAATATCAAACGTGAAAAAATAAGGTAAAAAAATATGAATGTCCACACATTTGGGTATCGATCTATTGACTGGACGTGAGTACCTCGCTAAACCAGACGACATCGCTAAGCTGGGTCAAATGTTGGTTCTAGACAGGACAAGTTCAGGGCTTAAGGGGCGCTTAGGGGTGTCAGTTTGGGGGAGGGGGTGTCAGTTTGGGGGAGGGGGTGTCAGTTTGGATATCAGAGAAAACAGTTTAAGTGTGGCTGTTTTGGGGCTAAATTCAATGATTACCGTCGCTCATACCAACACAAATATACAAAGGCGAATGAAATTAAAGAGTTAAATTTATATATATATATATATATATATATATATATATATATATATATATATATATATATATATATATATATATATATATATATATATATATATATATATATATATATATATATATATGTAACTAAAAACGGAAACAATTATTGGTAATTTCATGTAAAAAAAATTGCAATGCATCAGTTAGTTTTATTTCAGTTTCGAAGAAGTAAAGTTCCATGGGTAAGTAAAATAGAGTTCACCTCTTTCTGTGACCTTGACATATAGAGGGATACTGTGCTCAGTGCTATGCTTAACCGACTTTACTTCCGTTAGCGTGAGTATGACACCCATCACAGCTGGGTGGGCGTCACGACGTTCTACTGACTTAAACCCGGATTCGGACTCGAGACTTTCGGGTAGTATGCTTTTCCATTCGACCCGGCCGTTCCATTTTATTTTAACAGTCAATGTTCTAAGCATCTTATGATTTACCACCCCCCCCCCCATCTTTATTGCCATACATAAAGCCTCTCCCCTACACATAGCCTATCAATCTCCCGTATAATTATACAGCTACATCCTGTCCGAACTCGCTCCATATTCCCACAACTGTAATGACCCTTCTCCCCATTACCGCTGTTAATGAAAGCGGTGTATGACAAGGCAGGCGGGTGCTCTCCCCTTGTTTATCCAACACCACGTCCAGACAATGCGGACCCATTAGAAAACACTAATTGAGTCATATTTCTGATCACCTTACAGGGTCTCTGACCACTAGCATGCTTTATCAGCGGGGAGAGAGTGTTAGACATAGGGAGACAGAGAAATTGGGATATATATATATATATATATATATATATATATATATATATATATATATATATATATATATAAGTGCAGAGAGAAATGGCTAAATAGAGAGACGTTTCGATTTTTGAATAGAAGATTTGATCAGTTAAATCCAGATATATTAACTTTATTCATATATTCACTCACTAGGGGAGACAAGTATTTAGAATCCATGTCGGGGAATTAATTAACCAATTTAAAAAAAAAATCAAAGGTATTTAAAATAGATTGAATTAAATGTACACCACTAGTCACACATTTTGTTTAAAGAATGAAAAGTATAAAACTGGCAAGGATGGGGTAAATTTATTATGTCACTTCAGTTTGATGAATCTGAAATCACAGCTCTTTGTGTTTGTAAAAGTATGCACATTCGAACGACAGAGAGTAATTAACAAAGATTGAATATTCTGACGTTGGAATGGCTGTATTGTATGCAGGAGCTGGCAACGTTTTCTTACCGGAAGGTCACCTGTTAGTTAATGAGCCCAGAATTTTGAGCGATAATCAATTAAGTAATTAAACATACAGGATATAATTAATTAAATATGTTTTTATTGAATCTTTTAAAATAACCGTCACATGCCATAAAAATCTCATTTTACATATGTATAATATATATATATATATATATATATATATGTAACGAGCGAACAGTTACCCTGCTCGCAACGCCACATGTTACGAGATTATTTGCCTGTAGTGCCAAATGTAACGAGTTTAACCACTCATTCTACACAACATCGACTACAGTAGAAATACTCGAAGATGCAGGTTCGCTATTGATCCTTTTATTACATGAATCAAGAAATGCTTCAAAATAACACAATGAATCAACAGGAATGCTTCACAATAATAGTCTGAATCAACTGACCCCTAACAGTCCTCACTAGGCTTCATATAACTGAATCCACATGTCTATCGTCCTTCTTAACCCAAGACGGCTAACCCGTTCTATAACCAACTGTCACACAGACTGACTGATCTAAAGCGAGCGATCGAAAGAGAGCGAGCTCCGCCGTCCCCTCCTATTTATCCCTTGTATTCGTACTCGTATTCGTACTTGTATTCATCCGTAATCGATATTTGTAATCGATGTCTCCGACTACTAGTTGCGCAGTTCTAACGTACAGCCCGATTAATAAAACATCTGCATCCTATCACTCAAAGTTGACAGGCCGTCTGAATCCCCTCGTACCGTTTCCCAAAATAGCACGCGTTGGCTTTGAGATTGTTATCAGTCCGATTTAATAAGCCACCTGCTATCAGTTGCATCAGACTGTAATACTGCGTCGCGGCTTATCGTTCGTTATCAGTTGCATCAGATTGTAACTAGTAGTTAGGCCTACCCTAGTTACATCCACCCCTGCCTTTTTTTTGTGTGTTTTCAACCACAAACAACGCTTGGCAGGTGCATTCCTCCAAAGTCAATCGCACCATCGTAAAAAAAATTTATTGTTCCACTCACTGTCCACGTCGTCCCATTCGTATACGATTGACAGTTATACCTATTTCACATATCAACTGTGTCTACATCATCTTCCTGAGACACAAAACAGTTCTAGAATTCACATCCACCCTTTCCATTTGGTGCCTTCACCAGTTCACTTTTATAGCTTTTTGAACAGTCTGTTCTCATACCAGCGCGACCATGAAAGAATTGATGGTTGCTGACAAAAAATTTCGTCTTCCTTCTGTTCCTCAAACTTCTCCGCGGACCACTTATCTGATGGTCTACTGTCTCTCTGCTTCTGGGAGGAACGGGATCCTCTTTGTTGCCGTTATCCTCCACTTGTGTATCGCTGTTGTTCTGTTGATGGTGATATGGTTCCGGGATGGGTATGTGAATTTCCGTTGTAACTTCCGGTTCCCTAATTGTCTTAGGTTTCTCTGTGTGTAACTGCTCTTCTTGCCTATTCCAATATTTCTTTAATTGAGCAATGTTCGCCCACCGATCCGGTTTGGCGTGATCGATGGGTCTTATCTTAAAGGGGCCACCTGCTACTTTAGGCATCTCCACGACTTGCCATATGTCCTGTCCCCAGAGGTCGTGGATCTTATTTCTGCCTAACGGGTGGCTACGCAGTAATACCCTGTCGTTCAGTTTGAGTGGCGGGTCCTTTGTCTGTACCGGCGGTTCCCTTCGCCGAGATTCATGTTCTAGTCTTTCCTGTACTACCCTGTACATTTCTCTAATTCTTCTCATATGTTCATTCACATATTCCAGTGCGGTGTATGAGCCAGTCATACTCTCCCTTTTTCCTAGGAACAAATCAAGAGGGAGTCGAGCCTCCCGTCCGAACAGCAACATGTGTGGCGCAAAGCCCGTTGTGGCATGGGGTGTGCAGTTGTATAGATATACCAACTCTGGGAGAAAATCAGGCCAACGTTTTTTCTGTTCAGGTTCTAGGGTACGCAGCAAATCATGCATGCTGCGGTTGAACCGCTCGCACTGTCCGTTTCCTTTCGGATTAAATGTGGTTGTTCTAGATTTGTTGATCCCGTAGTGGCTGCACAGTTGGTTGATTACTTCTGACTCGAAGGCCCTTCCTTGGTCAGAGTGTAATTGTCTTGGTATGCCATATTTGATGAACCAATGTTCTATTAATACCTTTGCCACTGTTTTGGCAGTCTGATCTCGTGTGGGCACCGCCACCGTCCATTTGGTGAATACATCAGTCATTACCAACACATGTTCCGTCCCATCCGATGAGTGCTCCAACGACGTAAAGTCCATAGCCACAATCTCTAGTGGTTTTGTCGCTAGTAGGTGTCCTGATGGCTGTCTCATTTTGACAACTGGCATTTTCGCATGCTGACACCTCACACAAGCCTCACAATGGCGTTTGACCTCCATTTCCATATTGGGCCAGTAACACCTCCGTCGTAATATTTTGTGCGTCCTGTCCTGACCCTGGTGTCCTGCCCTGTCATGTGCCAACCTTAGCACTTCTTCTCGTAATTGTCCAGGCACCACCACCTGGTGTATTGTCCCATCAATTTGGTCATGAATTCTCCGCATGAGAACACCATCCTCTATACTGAGACGGTCCCACTGACTCAGTATTTTCTTTGTTTCTCGACCAAATTGTTCTCTTTCCCTTCTTCCTGGGAATTTTTGTTCCTGGACGTATTTCAATAGCGGTTGTAAGCCACTATCCGTTCTCTGGGCATCTCTTATCTTTTGGTGATTAAGGCCGTTAAAATCACTACTGTCCATAAGTCCGGGCTCTGTGGATATGTGCTCCACCCCGGTCTGCCCGTTTTGCATCACTTGTACCCCATGAGGGATATCTGTTGACGCTCTGACCTCACATATTCCTGTCAGTGTTTCTTCCTCATCGCCCGGTCTCTCGTAAGGATTCCTTGATAAAGCGTCCGCATTGCCATTGGACCGCCCCGGGCGATATTTTATCTCCAGGTCAAAGAGTGCCAATTCTGCTGCCCATCGCTGTTCGATGGATCCCAACTTTGCTGTCTTTAGGTGACTCAAGGGGTTATTGTCAGTGTATACCACACATTTAGCACCTAATAGATAGTCCCTGAATTTTTCAGTCACAGCCCATTTTAATGTCAAAAGTTCTAGTTTCATGGCGCTGTAATTTGTCATGTTCTTCTCTGATTCCTTCAGAGCTCGACTGGCATACGCAATAACCCTGAAACCTTGCTTTTGTTGTTGTGATAGCACAGCTCCCAGACCTTTAGAGCTGGCGTCGATTTCTAACCGAAATGGTTTGTCAAAGTCCGCGTATCCCAATATCGGCGCCTCTGTCAAAGCCTTTTTCAAGAGCTTAAACGAGTTCAGGCATTCATCAGTCCATAATTCACCTATCCGGTGTGTTTTACCTTTCTTTTTCTCCTTACTGTGTTTCTTTGTCATTTTGTTTACCAAGTCATGCAATGGTGCGGCAATTTTTGCAAAACCAGGTACAAATTTTCTATAATAGGAAGCAAAACCCAAGAATGACCTGACCTCTACCGTAGTTGTTGGTTGTTTCCATTCTTTAACAGCTGCAATTTTATCTGGGTCAGTGGCGATGCCATCCGACGAAATCACATAACCCAAAAAATGTACCGATTTCAGACCAAAGCAGCATTTGTCTGGGTTCAGCTTTACTCCTATCTCCCTAAGACGGAGAAACACTTGTTCTAATCTTTTTAGATGGTCCTCCCAAGTTTTTGAGTAAACTAGAATATCATCCAAGTACACCAACATTATTTGAAATAGAAAGTCACTCATAGCACTCTGCATTACTCGCTGGAATGTAGCAGGTGCATTAGTTAGACCAAACGGCATACGGGTCCACTCGTACAGTCCCAGTGGAGAAATAAATGCAGTTTTATGTTGATCGTTGGGGTGCATGGCCACTTGGTGGTAGCCGCTAGCCAAATCCAAGGTAGAAAAAAATCTTGCTCCCCCCCAACGCATCAAGACATTCATCAATACGAGGCAAGGGGAATGCATCCCTTCTTGTGATATTGTTCAATTTCCGGTAATCACAACACAGTCTTATCTCCCCTGACTTCTTTTTTACCACTACTATCGGTGCCGCATACGGGCTTGTACTGGTTGTAATAATTCCCTTTTTTAGTAGATCATTCAGGTGTGCTTTCACCGCCGAGTAGTGACTTGGTGGTAATCTTCGGTAGGGTTGCGCCACCGGCTTGTCTTGTAGTAAGGGTATCTGGTGTTTGATTACTTCCGTGTACCCCAAATCACCCTCATACGAGGCAAATATATCACTGTATTTATTCAGCAATTCATTTAGTTTTGGGTCCTCAGTTTCCGGGAATGTATATGATCGGCCATCCTCTTTCTTCACCTCGGCCGTCACATTGACCGACCTAATTGTTACTTCATTACTGCTGGTATTGATCAGTTCGATGTACTGTGCCGACCTTTGTACCTCGACGTTCTGTGGTACTCCTACCAGAGTGTTAGGCGGTATAAACATTTCCTCATCCAAAACATTTGCTACCAACCCTTGAACTAGTCCGTTTTCCGCTGATGTGTATGTCCGCAGTAACACGACGCCTGCCCTCAGTGCGGCGCCACATGGTTCTATCATCACATCACCATTCACGCTTCTATCACCAATTTGTAATGTGATTGCCTTGACCGTGTTTGCCGGGACTGCTGTCCTTCCTCTGGTCCTGGCAAACCTGGCCAACTTGGATCCCCGACCTGGTGTGGTCGATCCGACAATATTTGTAAGAAATTCTGGCAACTGGCCAAGAATATTCATGCCCAATAGGCAAGGTATATTTGACACATTTGTCTCTAGGTTGTGTTTCGTAACGAACACCCCAACCTGCTTCAACCTATGTCCCGACACCACGACATCTGCCAGAAAATAACCACAGTATGGAATGGTTAGTCCATTAGCTGCCGTTAGGCGCATGCATGTGTCAGACCTCAACCTATGGTCTTTTCCTTTCATCCATTTGGTGTAAAAATTTTCCGTAATTGTCGTCACCTGGGAGCCTGTATCCACAATTGCCTTCACCGCGATGTCCCCAATCGTAATCACCATTTCTGGACAGACTCCCATCATTTTGTTTCTTGGGCCATAACCTCGCCCCTCTGTAGCCTGGCCCTGCCTTACAGAGGACGACCGTTTCCCTGGCAGTACCGTGCCATATGTCCGGGTTGTGAACAGGACAAGCAAATTGGTCGACCGTCGGCCGTCCATTGAAGTAATGGCTTGGCAGGACGCGGCCGTCCAACCTGTCTCTGTTTTGTCCCGTTCTTCTCCTGATTCTCAGCTGTTGACCTGCTTTCTAACCTCTCCAAACGTTGGTCAACCTTATCTAGGTGGGCCAACAGTTGAGCCATCATGGTCTCCATCGTGTCGGCCCCTGTGGGTGGGGATTGTTTCCGTTCCGGCACAGAGACTTTGTCCACCGAACAGTTCGATTGGTCCTCATCCTCGGACCTGCGGATCGCTGAGTTCCTGACCTGAAGGAAGGTCAACTGCGGGTCTTTGTGGACCTCCTCTTTCAACTCTCTCCTTAAGATCGGGGTTGCTAGCCCCTCGATGAAATGGTCCCTCAGTAGGCGCACATCAATGTCAGGTGTTTTGCCCTTTACCGAATCAAAGGCCCTGTTCATCCGGTGTGAGTACTCCATCACACTCTCCGCCATTCTCTGCCTTAAGCCTACGAACCCTGACAGCAGTTGCGATCCCGACCGTCTCTCCCCAAAGGTCTCCATAATCAGATCTAGCACCTTATCTGGATCTGATTGGATGGTTTTATCGTGGCATTTGACCTCTGCCCTAACCGTCTCTCCTATACTGCCCATCAGCAGTCTTAATCTTTCCTCTGGTGACATGCCTCTCGAGGCCCAGGCCGCTTTGACCTCCTCACTGAACCTGTTGGTTAAAGTTGGATCACCGTCCCCGTAAAATTTGTTAATGTGGGACTCTCTGGGTAGGACCACTATATGGGTCTGCTTCTCGTCCAGAGTAGACATTTTATTCCGTAAGTAACAAAAAAAGAGTTCTTTCTTACCGTGTGTGTATGAAAAATTTTTCTCGTTCCTCAATTTTCACAGTTCCTGAATGTCCGAATTCATATATTCACTCACTAGGGGAGACAAGTATTTAGAATCCATGTCGGGGAATTAATTAACCAATTTAAAAAAAAACCAAAGGTATTTAAAATAGATTGAATTAAATGTACACCACTAGTCACACATTTTGTTTAAAGAATGAAAAGTATAAAACTGGCAAGGATGGGGTAAATTTATTATGTCACTTCAGTTTGATGAATCTGAAATCACAGCTCTTTGTGTTTGTAAAAGTATGCACATTCGAACGACAGAGAGTAATTAACAAAGATTGAATATTCTGACGTTGGAATGGCTGTATTGTATGCAGGAGCTGGCAACGTTTTCTTACCGGAAGGTCACCTGTTAGTTAATGAGCCCAGAATTTTGAGCGATAATCAATTAAGTAATTAAACATACAGGATATAATTAATTAAATATGTTTTTATTGAATCTTTTAAAATAACCGTCACATGCCATAAAAATCTCATTTTACATATGTATAATATATATATATATATATATATATATATATGTAACGAGCGAACAGTTACCCTGCTCGCAACGCCACATGTTACGAGATTATTTGCCTGTAGTGCCAAATGTAACGAGTTTAACCACTCATTCTACACAACATCGACTACAGTAGAAATACTCGAAGATGCAGGTTCGCTATTGATCCTTTTATTACATGAATCAAGAAATGCTTCAAAATAACACAATGAATCAACAGGAATGCTTCACAATAATAGTCTGAATCAACTGACCCCTAACAGTCCTCACTAGGCTTCATATAACTGAATCCACATGTCTATCGTCCTTCTTAACCCAAGACGGCTAACCCGTTCTATAACCAACTGTCACACAGACTGACTGATCTAAAGCGAGCGATCGAAAGAGAGCGAGCTCCGCCGTCCCCTCCTATTTATCCCTTGTATTCGTACTCGTATTCGTACTTGTATTCATCCGTAATCGATATTTGTAATCGATGTCTCCGACTACTAGTTGCGCAGTTCTAACGTACAGCCCGATTAATAAAACATCTGCATCCTATCACTCAAAGTTGACAGGCCGTCTGAATCCCCTCGTACCGTTTCCCAAAATAGCACGCGTTGGCTTTGAGATTGTTATCAGTCCGATTTAATAAGCCACCTGCTATCAGTTGCATCAGACTGTAATACTGCGTCGCGGCTTATCGTTCGTTATCAGTTGCATCAGATTGTAACTAGTAGTTAGGCCTACCCTAGTTACATATATATATATATATATATATATATATATATATATATATATATATATATATATATATATGTTTATGTGTGTGTTTGTGTTTTTGTGTGTGTGTGTGTGAGTGTTGTATAACCGATTGATTCCATCAAGCAAGGAGCATTTCTCGCCAGTTTGAATGTTGTTGACACGACATTTTTTTCTGGAACCAAACGTCGACGTGTCGGGAGTTTTTCAAAAAGGGCCAGGATAGATTAGATGTCTGTCAAGGTCGCAGGATTAAATGTTGGCTTCAGGACAGGATTGATGATGACGGGGTGGGGGGGGGGGATGTTTGAGGTGGGGGGGGGGATGTTTAAAAATATTGTTTAGTTTTTTTTTAAAGAAACATATTTCTTTGTGTGATGGCAAAATGAACAAGTTGCATCTGACGTGCTATTGTGTAACACAACCATGAAAGATGTGTCTGGCATGCTACTGAAAGATGGTATTCTTTAACAGAAGTTTGAAATATGTATTTTGTGTAACATACATTTAGAATATTTGATGTTGCTTAACGTAATTTTAACAGATGTTAAAAAGATGAGTTTTGTCTGTAACATTGTTTTAAAAGATGAGTTGTGTGTGTAACATTGTTTTAAAAGATGAGTTGTGTGTGTAACATTGTTTTAAAAGATGGGTTTCGTGTGTGTAACATTGTTTTAAAGGATGAGTTTTGTGTGTGTCTAACAATGTTTTATAGATGAGTTTTGTGTGTGTAACATTGTTTTTAAAGATAGTGTATGTTACTTGCTCCCTCCCCAACATATACCCTCCTACAGATATCGTATGTCTTGTTATTTAAAGGTGTAAGAGAAGTCCTACTTTCAAAGCTAACTGTCCATAGCTAGGACGAAGTAGAGCTTCTTGACCTCGGCTAATGAAAAGGGATAGTGTGGCCAGCACTAGGCCTAGCCGCCTTTAGCTTCCCTAAAGTGAGTCAGGTACTCTTGGGTGGACTCTTGGACTCAAATCTGGACTGATATCCGAACTCGAGACTTCCGGCTAGGATGAATTACAATCTTTTAAAATAATGAAAACAACTTACTTAAACCATTTCTAAAAAAAAAAACAAAAAAAAAAAGAATTCTTTGAATTTATAGATCCCATTTTTGATGTAAACGGCATTGTACGATGTGTATTACACAAATCAAATTAATACATCAATCATTTCTCGAGTCGTCTCCCCTGTCTTTTAAAACCAACCAGCCTTAGATTATGTTGACAGATCGAGAGAGCCATGTTTGCAGAAATCATATTAAAAAATCACATAACATAATATTAAAATTATAATAAAGATCACATTACATATTACATACGAATCCCACCCACTCACGTAAAAAAAGATGATAATGTAGGAACAATCAGTAATGTGACAGATGCCTAAAATAGGGGTAGCCTAATCACAGAGTGTAACCAAGAAAAGGTGTATCGAGCCTTGTGCACATTGACGCCCCTTTCAAACCGTACTATGGCCCCCCACATCAAACAGGTATGGTGTATTAGGATTAGAGAGGATTTATATACGCATACACAGCAGTGTCTCTTTCAGACTTTTTTCTCCGGAGGGGGTGTGGACTAAATTTTCCGGAGGCGGGAGGGGGGGGGGGGGAATGACGTGACACTAGTAAAAGTATATATTCTTTTAGATAAATTATATTTCGTTGGGGGCTTCCCCCCCCCCCCCCCAGAGATGCCTGGAAGAAACTGATGTACATTGACAATATTACCATGAAAGGAGGCAAGTTTTCCCCACTGCGCATGCGTAGTTTGTTTCGGCTAGAATCGGCCATTTATATATATAGGCGTGATGTATGTTTATCAAGCGAGGTCACTGTTATGCTAGACAATAGATATTGTGTTAATTAACTTATCGTTTAATTACAACTATGACTTATTAATTAGTGTTAGGTTTTTGTAAAACCTATTAAAAAGTGTTTTGATTGTTTTGATTGTGTTGATTGTTTTATCTAAGGAGAAATCGGATCGAACTATAGGCCTACCCAAGCACAGAATAATCATATGTTGGCGTTTGTATGTTAAATTGATTTTATAACTATTAAAAAAGTGTGTGTAGCAAAATAGTTATATGTTATTTTTTAACTATACTAATTACTTTTCTTTATTTGAAAAGGTATATGGCGGTTTCCATGTTGCACAATTTTTCTTTTCCTTTAAAAGAAGTCTGTGGCTTCTATATATTGTTACATTCATAACGCAAATTTGAGGAACAAAAACCATTGCACCTGGATTGCTCTCCCTTTGATTCTACTAAAGAACAAGCCGCACAAAGGGTCGTAACCCATGTCAGATGTTATGTTTTGGTGTAATCAAGGCCGCCACGACACGCGAAAAGATCAAGGCTCAGCGGGGAGATAAACTTTAAATAAACCAAGCGAGTAATTCCCCTTGTTTCCTGGCTTTTATCAAGACTTCTCTTTCACTTTACGAAAGTTAAAGTGGGAGGGCATGGATACCTGTGTCTAAATATAGAAACATGTATAACGTTACGCGTTATGCATCCTGCTCAACCTAATTTGCTGAGTTTAATAACCCAGGTCTCTAAAGCAATAAGGAGGTTAATTTTGTTTTAATATATTATCTAACCTAAATATTATCCTTTTAACCCGCATACCACAATATGTAAAAAAAAAATGACGAATTATGATGGTCTTATTGTTATGAGACATACAACATAGACAACAATCTTTAATGGTGTTGTCTCATACAAATATAAATGGTGTTGTATCATTCAAATATAAATGGTGTTGTATCATTCAAATATAAATGGTGTCGTATCATTCAAATATAAATGGTGTCGTCTCATTCAAATATAAATGGTGTCTCATTCAAATATAAATGGTGGTGTCTCATACAAATATAAATGGAGTCGTCTCATACAAATATAAATGGTGGTGTCTCATTCAAATATAAATGGTGTTGTCTATAAAAGTATATATGGTGTTGTACAAATATAAATGGTGTCCATTCTTAGATGGCAGATTGTTAAATTTGACAACCCACATGTATGAGGGTGGAAGGGGTGGAAGTTAGTGGTGGATTGGGTGGATCCAGAGATCCATTTCTTCAGCCAGACAAGTGCAAAGAACTATGGGAAGGGGAAAATGAAAATTTTATTTATCGTATATTATTAACATAGTGTGTTTGTGTGTGTGCGCCTGTGTGTGTGCGTGTGATTGTGTGGTGTGTGTTTGTGTGTGTGTGTGTGTTTGTGTGTGTGGTGTGTGAAATCCTTACTGGTTGTTGCACGTATGTAGGACTGTGCGGACGTAGCTATAATATGTTGTTGTATGTGTGAGTTTATTAGAATAGGGAAGCGTATGATAAGTTTCAGTGTGTGTGTGTGGGGGGGGGGGGGGGAGAGAATGTCAGTGTTAGTGAATTATAGTGTGTTAGTGTGTCTGTGTGTGTTAGTGTGTGTGTGTGTGAGAGAGAGATAGATAGAGAGAGAGAGAGGAAGAGAGAGAGAGATTTTCATTAAAAGATATAACCAAACAGTTTTTGTTTTACTATTGAGTGCGAAAGGGCTAGCTTCAAATAGGGTCAAGATAATATTACATTCAACAGCAAAAAAATTACACAACTCTCAACTTGGGGGTGGAATTACGTAATAACTCCCCCCCCCCCCAGTAAATAATATTATATTACAATCGTTAAAATGAAAATTGTGTTTCTACATTAAAATTATTATCAACCCAAAATAACACTCCCCCCCCCCCTTACAAGACATTGGCTTCCCATGTAAACTGATACATTATACAGGTTTTTCTATTTTCTTCGCGTGGATACGTTTTTGGCTTGCTTGGTTATAATTACCTTCTTTTACTTCGATCAGGTCGAAGGGTTGACTTACATAGCTTTGACGTTGACCTACAGTTTAGTTACAATTCAGTATGTAAGAAGGTGGATAACCACTGATTGGAAAGAGAATTTTACGCATCTCTTCGAACGCCCCCCCCCCCACCCACGCACTCCGCACGTCAACCACCCCCCCCCTCCCACTCCCCCTCCCAACGAAATATTAATTTAAAAAATATATACTTCAACAAGTGCCTCCCTTCTCGGAAAAAAATGTCTGAAAGAAACATTGCCCCCTCCCCCCCCCCCCCCCCACGAAGCACCTCTACCGAACCCCCCCCCCCCCCCCACACCGAACGAAATCTAATTAATAAATGAGATATATACTTCACCAGTGTCCGCCCTCCCCCTCAAGTTTCAAGTGTCCCCGCCCCCTGGAAAAATCGTTTGAAAGAAACACTGATTGGAAAAAGCAATTAATCAGCCTTTTTACCCATAAATAAAACTGAGCCTTTGTTTAGGTGTACAAGCTAACATGTATAGCAGTATAGGTTTGAAATACAATCTACAACTAATAGTAGAAAGAAGCTACATATATTTCAGAACGATTGTAAAAATGTTAGGTATATCTTTTTACTTGCTAACTCTTGTCTCCTCCCTGCCACGTTTCTTAATGAGTCAGAGGGGGGGGGGGGGGCATGTGTGTTTGTGTGTGTGGGGGTGATGGGTAGACTGTCCGTGAGTGAAAGGGGAGGGAGGGAGCGTGTGGGTGGGTGGACTTTCTGTGAGGGGGAGCGTGTGGGTGGGAGCGTGTGGGTGGGAGCGTGTGGGTAAAAGCGTGTGGGTGGGAGCGTGTGGGTAAAAGCGTGTGGGTGGGAGCGTATGGGTGGGAGTGTGTGGGTGGGAGCGTGTGGGTGGGAGCGTGTGGGTGTGTGGGCTACACCTACCATAAAAGTGAACAATGTCCTCGGTGTCAAGCCACAAAAACATCGCCATTCAGTCTTCATCCGCGAAGCCCCACATGCTCTAAATATAGGCCTACACCTCCATGTCAAAATTTGAGTTTAATTCTCACTGTTTTATTGAGGCACTCACAGTTGTAAAACGTACAGACGCTATTGGTAGTCTTGAAGTCATGTGACGTGACCATGTGGCTACTGGATTAGTTACAATTTAATCTGGGAACATGCTTTTGACATGGTTAATGTTTGGATTAGGCTTGTAAAGCGATACACTGGAGAATCTGAGGGGGTGGGGGTGGAAAAAACTGAATGAAGTCGACTTGAAACATGAACAGGTAAAAGCAGTTAACTTGTTGGGGGGGGGGGGGGGGTGGCGGGACGGACTATCAACCGAGATGAAATGGTATTAGGCTATTTAAACTTTTGACAGAATCATTGCCTAAACAAAAAAATATCTCCTCCTGTTCGGTTTAAAAGACACGGTGAGTAAAACCAGAGCACACAGGAGGCGCGCCTCGTGCAATACACGTGCAGGAGGAGTATCTGCCCTTTGATGCCATTTTAAAAGATCATCATAGAGTTTTCACTATGGTTAGTTTATAGAAAATAGCATTGCTTTAAGAATAAATTTCCTTAAAATTATATAGCAGAAATTTAAAAATATTTTATTCATGCCCCCCCCCCCCCCCCCCCCCCCCAAGACAATGGACTTACATCAAACAGGAAAACAACAACAACAGCATATAAAATTTCACGTTATTACTCATCATATTTTCCCGTTCGTGCCCAAGACACATGAGGCAGATGAAGTAGAGTTCATTTGTTTTAAGGACCTCGGCATATGAAGGGACAGTGTGGTCAGCACTATGCCCAGCCACCTTTGCTCTCCCTAACGTGAGTTAAGTACCCATCGGAATCCAGATTCGAACTCGAATCTAACGCCCGAGTCATTCGGGATAGCAGCCCAGCTCTCTACCGCTAGGCCACGCCGTACCATCACGTTATTACTAGGACTGCTTTTGTTATTTTTCAGGGACCCAAACTCATCTGCCCGGGGATCAAAACGTGAGACTTTACATGGTTGCAGAGGCGTAGCGATGGGGGGGGGGGGGTACATATGTCCCCGGGCGTCGACCTTAGGGGGCGCCAAAATGGGTTGTAAAAACAAATTAAAATGTCATTTTAGCTTCATTTTTGCATTATAAATAGTTCGAGGGGGGTGCAAATCGAAAGTGAGAAGGGGGTGCAAATTGAAAATTTGCTCTCGAGGGGGGCGCCAAATTGAAAGTTTGTCCCCGGGCGCCGGGAAGGGTCGCTACGCCTCTGCATGGTTGTTAAACCGAAAAGTCCCAAGTCCCAACCTCCGGCAGTTAAGGCTCGTTAGCTGGGGACAGCAACCCGTCTAGGAGAGATAACACCAACATCAAACAACTGCTGCCTTGTAGTTTGTTCTTGGTTGGACAAAGGCTGTGGAAGCAAATCCAAACAGAAAAGAAGGTTGTAATCGTAGTCAACGGTTTATATGGCGCATAACATGTTGACAAGCAATATCTAACTGTGTTGGCGGGAATCACGTCCAACATTACAATTAAGAACGAAGAAAAAAGAAGAAATGTATTACCTTTACGACAGAACCCAATGTTTAGCTAAAGATTTGAGCCTCTCTTTATATTATACAAGCATTACCAGATCCATTTATTTCTCTAATCTCTCTCCAATACTGAACTATGGAGGCGTATTAACTACTGTGTAACAAAAAGCTCACCAAATTCGAGTTTTTAAAACTAATTTAAAGCTACTACAAATAAAGACGGTGGGGGTTTAGCTTGATAATTAGCTTGACTAAAAAAAGGTCGTGCTAAAAAAGGAAGCGAAACGAAATTTGATCGGAATTCCCCTAGATCTTGTTACACCATCCAAGTATCCAGGATTAAACCAGTTCGATAAAGGCCATTGTTTATAGAAAATGCGTTCGGGAATTTCCGATACAACTAGATTGGCATCGCCCACGATAAGTGTTCTCTTTTTTTTTTTTTAAATACTAAACTCTATTGACCCCACTTAGTGTAATTAAGGAGACTTGGATTAAATGATTCACCTGCCTTGTTGCAGTACTCGATTAGTATCTGAACTATTCACTATATATATATATATATATATATATATATATATATATATATATATATATATATATATATATATATATATATATATATATATATATATATATATATATATATATATATATATATATATATATATATATATATATATATATATATATATATATATATATATATATATGTGTGTGTGTGTGTGTGTGTGTGTGTGTGTGTATACTGTACAATAATGCGTAACATTTAAGCTATTTTAAATTTCCGATTACTTCCCCTAACGCGAACGATGAGGGGAAAAAGTTAAAGAATCATGAAATTTGCTTTACCTCCCCTTCTTTCCATTTTCCACCACGTTCTCTCTCACTCGCCCTCTCACACACACATACTCACTCACACATTCACACAGCAGACAGTATCCAGCCAATTATTTTTATCTGTTTGAGTTTGACCAGGGTACTCCTCGCTTGGCTCTGTACCACCTGCAGAAATAGCCTCTAGGTCGGAAGTTGGATGGTGTAGACACAATTTGGCGCGGGAGCAAATTTACCCTTATTAAAGGATGATTTTTTTTTCTCATTCGAAACAAGGCCAGTAACTCGTTTAATGACGTAACAGAACCAGGGATTCTTAAACTGTTATTAGTGGCTGCCAACCAAAAACTAGATCAACAGAAACATACTGAGATAATTGTCTGTCTATTTATATAACAAGCCATGTGTGTGTGTGTGTGTGTCTGTATGTCTGTCTTTATAGCATTACTACACCTTTCATCCGATCGCCATGAAACTTAGGGACGTTGTTGAGAATACTCCTGCGGAGATCTCTGCGAATTCAATATCGCAAGGGCGGCTTCCCGGTAGGGTGCAATTTGGAGCCCCGGGCTATCCCGTGAGCGCTCTGGAATCTACGTTCGTTTTGAACAGTGCGATAGACTATGGATACAATGGGGCATTATAGTCGTTCACTAAACTGAATTAAAAATGTTAGGCACGTCCGCCGACGCCCCTGTAGGGTGCGATTAGCCCCAGGCTATCCTCGAACTTTCTTCCTACCCCCGCGACAACGTGCTGAGACAGGCACGCTTGTTTGTTATAAAATATTTGCATAAACTAATATATTTAAATGAGTCTTCTTGGATTAAAATAATATACCAGAGTTACCTTTCCTGATTCTATTTCTCCATGAATTTATCAGTAAGTGTTGTATTATTACCAGCTATTAATATGATACTCTGCCAATTGAATTTATTTCTAAAAAAAATTAAAATTTGGAGAATGTAAGTTTGAAACAAATGGGGGTCCCTGGATCAAAGCACTTAAAAGCACTTCTGTAAAAGAAGTCATTTATTTATACATTTCGTTTTCTTATTTTACTGAAGAAATTTTTTTTTTAATGACCTTTGATGTTCTTTTGGAAAATTTATTAAAGCTTTTTTTGTATTTTGACGATTGAGAATAAAAAAATGAGTTAATTGTTTTTAAACAATATTAAAAAAAAAATTGTTGAAAACCTAAAAATTATTTGAAACACAATGTGAGTAGTTTCTCACCGAAAACTAAAACTCATTTTGACACTGACGAATTAAAATTTTGATTTAGTACAAGTTAATTACATTCTTCTTGATGCTTGAAATGGAAATAAGTGCAGTTTTAACTACACAAATTGGACAGAATACCGATATAAACTCATGGCCGATACAGTTAGAAGGCAGACACTCTACGCTAAAGACATGAAAGGAGTACAAACGTAATATATCACATAAGCCTGTCGCGATATAAGACAAATAATGACGTCACACTATTTATTTTAGTCTTCTAGAAGGTAGGGGCGAGGTCACGTGTTGCGGATTTCCAAGATTTTGAGAAACGCTGACCTTTTACCTGGAGCTAAAAATGGTGCTAAGCAGGGGAGGTAAGGAGAGGAAGTCTGAAATGTCACCTTCAAGTTAATCGCCATTAGATTTTCGCTCACTATATCTATATCTATAACGCTAACTAATCAGTTTTCGTTATGCCGATGGTAAGTTACATTATAAGTAGAGGTCTTTGTTGGAAGGGAGAGCTCGCGGTTGCCTTTATTTCACAAGTCCTGGGCAGACGAAATTAGTTTTCTGGGGGCATCAACCAACCTAGGAGAGAAAACCTCAAAAATAAACAATAAAAGCTGCTGTTTTTAAGGTTGTTCTTGAGCGGAACAAATCTACGGAAGCGAATCCAGAAAGAAAAATAGACTGAAGCCGGAGCCAACGGACTTTACTGCGCATAACATATTTACATGTAGAACGTATTGGTGTTGGTTTAAAAGTGGACGGAATAAAGTCGCAAAAAAAAAAAAAAACACAGAAAAAAAGTCAGTTTTGCTAGGAAAAAAGTCACAAAAAAAATTAATAAATATTTTGATTATAATTATTGCGAATTGTACAATTCTGTGACTTTTTTTCCTGTGACTTTTTTTTTCGTTTTTTTTCCTATGACATTTTTCCTACAATCGGAGGAAATTCCCTCTAGTTTAAAATTAAGACCGAAGAAGAAGACGTACTACACGTGTTACTGACTCCTGTAAATGTATGTAAAAAAAGCAGTTGAAACCTTAAAGCCTTAGATCGTTATATATATTTTTGTGGTGACTATTTTCAGCAAACGTTAAATTGCTGGCAGTGGGGGGGGTAACGTCCTTAAAGGTCATCGACCGCCAGAGCTAGGAAGCTCCAGCAGTGAACGCTCGGCCTACTATGGTTTATCTCCATGTGTGGGGCACGGGCTAAAAAGTACACCGAGGGGTCTTTAGCTTCCAATAGAGCATGGGGCATTGGGGGGGGGGGGGGGGTGGAACGGGTAGGAATGGTTTAAGGGTGTTACGATCAATGGTTATCGACACATACATATTTACAAACAGATTAAAATGGTTCTCGATAGCTTAAAGGGTATTCAATATGTATCTTCCCTCGTAAAAATTATATACCAGGCAACTCTTCGGCAGAGCCGCCCCCCCCCCCATCCTCAATAAGAAAGTCTACCCACCACCCCCCCTCCCCCGAACGAAATGAAATTTATATTGAAAACATACTTTTACCATTGTGTCCCCCCCCCCCCCCCTCGAAATTATCAATACCCCCCTCCCCAGGAGAATACAAGTCTGGAGAAACACTACTTGACATCCATAAGCTGTTAATTAAAAATAGCTCAGTGGGTTTTCAATCGTACCATTTAGTCCACGACACTCAAATAAGATGACATATTTCATTAGGCTATTCCATGTACATTTTAACCTTAAAATTGCAAGAGACTACGAAAATCTAACCAAAACATAAGTCTTCCTTTAGCCTATTCCAGGGGTTCCCAACCTTTTTTTTTTTTACTCTAGAGCACATTCTAAAAAATCGACAATCTCCTTCCAGAGGCGTAGCGACCCTTCCCGACAAAACTTTCGATTTGCACCCCCCCCCACGGGGCACTGGGTTGGGAACCCTGGCCTATTCTCAGACGATAGAGTTTGTGGCGTGTATTACATATTTGTGAACATTTTCAGGTGAGGCTAAAATATTTTAACACTGTCAGAAAATATACTCAAGCTCATTCAAATAGAAAAACAGTAAAATTAGTAATACACAACACAAACACACACCCTGCTGTGAAAATTCATCACGTAAACAGACCACTTTGTCAGGTTTCTATGACATACATCACATGCTCACCACAAAACAATGTAAACATTTTTGCGTGATACGCAATTTTTTAAACAGCGGGAATATAGCGTGCCTTGTAAAAACAGATGTCCGCCGAGGAGTATCGCGAGATACGCAACAGCTCACAAGCGCTCCGGTGTTACCCCGGCTTTTAATCTTAATTACCGTCATCCCGAATGAGCTTCCCGTCCATAATTTCGCCCGTCTTGTTTGCGAATGTTTGACAGTGATTATGTAACGTTATAATTTGGTCAAGGCTTTAATACGCATAAAACGCGGCACGAGCTGAGAGCGAGATGCTAATCCGCACGTAACCGGCCAGACTTTTGCGCCAATGTGGGTTAAAGAGATTTTTTTCTTTACATTAAAAAAATATTAAAAAGTGTTGTAAAATGTTTACCCATGAATTGTGTGGTGGATGCTCCGCGGAGCAGCATGTTCTCCGCGAAGCCAAGCGTTTACCTTTGACACGAAGCAATAATGCCCTCATCCAAGATCTGATACATATATTTATCTTATTGTTAATTAAGACCATATATATATATATATATATATATATATATATTATATATATATATATATATATATATATATATATATATATATTAATATATATATATATATATATATATATATGTTTAGATTTTAATTGTACATTGAAGATGGGATCAAAATACAGGGCAGCTGTACCAGTTAAGACATGAATATATATATATATATATATATATATATATATATATATATATATATATATATATATATATATAATATATATATTCACTTCATTCGTCCAAATTTTATAGATCTTTACAAATTTGCCTCCAAATGTTTGGATAGATATTTATCTTGTCTTAATTAAAGATCTGCATTTTGTTCGGGCTGAACATAGCACGTATTTACCCAGAAACAATGGCTTGCACGCTTAGAAATTCATTAATGCAAAAGAATCTTTTTTTTTACAAGAATGAGGGGAATGAGTAAAGGTGATGGGGGGGGGGGGGTCGAAAAAAAAATTATGTCAAGGATTGAAAATAATTATTTTCTAAATAGGTAATTATTTCGAAATTTAAACTTAATGAGATGACCTATGTCTATTTAATGGACATGGTGGGGGAAAAAACAGAATCACACCACATTCTCGGTGTCATGGGAAAACGGTGAAGGGAGGTGAGGGGGGGGGGGAGAGGGAATAAAAATATTCTCGCACTGTTCACTTAATTAGATCTATCCTCGCGTCTAGTTCCGGTCGTTTAGGGGGGTGGGGGGGGGGGGGGAGACCGGTTAAAGTACAGGTCAACTTATTTTACTTTGTTTTTGAATAGGTGTGACGCGCCCAAGGGGGACGAACTCTCATTATATTTGTCATCTCTTTCTCAACGGTAGGTAACCCCACCGAGCAGTACAGGAAGAGAAAATGATGACCGGATATCGGAAATCTCGCACTCTCATTCTCGTTCTCTCTTCCTCTCCCTTTCAGCTTACCTCTCTTCATTCATATCTCTCGATAATTCTATTTTCTGGTGGGCGAAATTTTTTTTTAACATTACCATTTTTTTAAACATTACCACGCTAGTTTACTTAGAGAACCAGAAACCACGTTGACAGGAAACTGTATGATCACGTGACTGGGAACCCACGTGATGCTGAATGGATCTCGGCGCTTAGCAGAATTAGTCAATGTCCGGCCATAACAGAGATGAAAGGCGTCTCTTAGAGCGGTTCGAGATCTCGTCAAACTGATGCGAGATAACACATGACATCAACACAATTAAATATAGCACCACGGGCTGACCCACGCCGTAAGCATACGCCGCTAATTAGTTGTTTCATTTTCTATTTTCAGTCATTCATAATTGTGAGTTCAACACATCCAATGTATATATATATATATACATACATACATATTCTTCTTCTTCTTTCTCCTTCCTTATTCTTCATGTTGAAAGAGATTCCACGCAATTAAGTATCAACTTGTTATGCGCAAGACTCCGATTTCAGTCTGCTTTTCTTTTTGGATTTGCTTCCAACCAAGGCAGCAGTTGTTCATTTTTGGAGTTGTCTCTCCTAAATGAGTGGCTGTCACCAGCTATCGAGCCTCGTCTGCCTGATGGTTCGAACTCGGGACTTGACAGTTCAGCAGACATGAGCTTTGCCGACCCGAACAAGCCAAAGTCAGATCGCCATTCAATGTGTTGTTTTGTAAATTTGATTGCAAGTTATTTTTTCGATAAATGAGACAGTAAAAAAACAAAAAAAAAACACAATAAACCCAAAGGTAAATTTAATCCCTCTACACAAAACCTAAAACAGGTTCGAACCTAAACCTAAAATTTAACATTCGTTATAGATAGATTAGAATTTTGAAAATTCATTTTAAGAAATATTTAAAGTGGATAATGTCTTTTTTTAGAAAATCAAGGGAGACAACAATAATAATTTCTTAAAGTTTTCAAAATGTAGCAAAATGTTAAAATAACCAAATATAAAATATAGTTTAGTACACTTTAGACTTACATAAGATATTCAATAAAAAAAGCTAAATATTTTATATAATTTTTTTCTGCTATTAATAATTTACACTATTTTTATTTAGAAAACAGTTTAGATATTTCATATTTTATTAATAGATCTTCAATGAATTCAGCAAATGTGTAGTAAAAACACATTTTATCGTTTTCATTTTTATAATTTCCTTAAAAAAAATTCCTTTCCAAAAAAAAAAAAACAAAGAAAAAAAAACAAATACCAGCATCCTTCCATTTGGAAATCCATTTAGAATCTACTATGCATCAACGTTTTTACTTTCTAACATACGAGGTATAGATTTAGTATTGTAATCGAAAAAACATAGTTTTGCAATTTTTTTCCGTATGTCTGTGTGTGTATGTCTGTGAACATGATAAATTGAGTACCGTTACGACTAAGTGGATGACATTTCATATTAAAGTATTGTATAACTTTTGTATTTCTGTATCAACTTTTCAGCGATTTCCGATAACCGGTAGTGGAACTTATTTTACTTTCAATTTTTCAAAAGCCTATAACTTGAGTTCTGTTTCAGAAAGATAAATGAAATTTCATATATAAGTTAAAGATCTAATTCTCTGCCTTCGGTCGAATTATGAGAAATTTCTGTTGATTGGAAATAGTAATTTACGCTATTTCCGAATACTAAAAAAAACAAATATCAATTTAAAAGTACTAGTATTCCACACTATTATACAGACATTGTTTGCCATTCTTTTGGTGCGCAATTATTTTTTTAATACGAGATTCTATTCTATTTTTAAAAGTTTAAGTAATTAAAAATGTATTAAAATCATATCTATATCCTGAGTTGCCATCCCGCATAATGTTATATAAGAATATTCGAGAAAATTTAGGGGAGATAACTCCCGCTTTTTTCACTTTCCTTTCTTTTATTCACATATTGTTAATATTTCCAATTAGTTTTTTACGCTGTTTATATTGTAACAAATTCCTAACAAAACTGTACTGGTAACATTTTTTTTTTATTTCTTTATTTCTAATTGCCTTCATTTGAAAGCTTTAATCGACAAATCGCTTTTCACCTTTTTGTTCTTGTAAATATATTTTTTGTAAATGTTTGAATTATGTGAATTATGTCAGAGGCGTCGCAAGGCGGGCGGGGGGGGGGGGGGGGGGGTTGCGGACAGCACCCGGTGACACGATTTAGTGACGACACAAAGACAAAAAAAAAATGCAAAATATTTTTAAAAATGGTAATGAATGGTTAATTCGAGTTAAACTTCTTTTGTGCAAATGGTTGATCCCGATAATGGGGGGGGGGGGGGGGGGGGGGGGGGGGGGGGGGGGTGGGGGTGACACCATCTGTTAAATTTACAGAGGACTACAAATTAGTTCAATATTGTCAATAACTGTTTTGTCCATTAACGACCCGGATGGAATGACACCATATCCAACAATTTACTATGAAAACGTTAATGTGTGAATTAAAATAATGTGTTCACAAATTGACGCCATATGGGAAAATGGGAAGGAGGTGACAAAAACTGTAACTATATGTTGGCCTATATATATATATATATATATATATATATATATATATATATATATATATATATATATATATATATATATATATATATATATATATATATATATATATATATATATATATATATATATATAAATATCCTATTTTTTTCATTTGGTGGTGGTGTGGGGGTGACACCATGAGGTGCCGCACCGGGTGACTCCCAACCTAGCGACGCCACTGAATTAAGTTACAGACTAATGCCCACAAACATTTGTTTATGCTCATGTTTTATTTAAATTTGAAAATAAATGTATTTTTAAAAAAATCCATAATGCTTTTTAAAATCTTTACCAGCCACCCAAGCCGTTGAGGAAAACTAACACTAAAACCTACATGGCAAGGACGAGAGACCAAAAAGAAAATGTAGTCAATAACAGTGACAAGACAGGCACTCGCCTGGAATCCACAGGGAAAAAAACAAATATAATAAACCGGGAGTGATCTCCCCTAAACTTTCTCGAATATTCTATTATAACTTGGAATATAGACATGATTTTTAATTACTTAAACTTTTAAAAATAGAATAGAATCTCATAGAAAAAGAATTGCGCACCAAGCGAACGCCAAAACAAAAAATGTGCAAAGTAGTGCGCAATATTATTAGTACTTTATAAATTTACCATGCGTTTTTTGAGAAATTGGAAATAGCGTAAATTACTACTTCCGGTCAACGGAAATTACTCAAAATTTGACAGAAGGTAGAGAATTAGACCTTTTACTTACATGTGAAATTTCATTTATCTATCTGAAATAGTACTCAAGTTATAGGCTTTTAAAAAATTCAAAGTAGAAAAAGTACCACTTCCGGATCTACGATTTTGATAAAATACTTATATATGAAATTTCATCAACCTAGCTGTAACGGTACTCAAGTTATCGTGTTTACACACAGACAGACACACAGACACACAGACATACGAACATACGGACAAGATTGCAAAATTATGTTTTTCCGTATCAGTGAGATGTAAAACGTCGAGATTTGTAAAAATCTCGATTTTTTTTTTTGCACGATTACAAGACTTTCTCTATAGGCCTACTTCGTATATACGAGAAAGTAAAAATGCTTTATCGGAACTAGCTTTTAACTGCACTGGAAATAAGAAAATAAAACTAATTTGCGTGCTTTCATAAAATCTTTTGTGGCTAAAATAGGTACAAGATCTCAGAAGCGACCAAAGCTTTTATTAAAAGAGGTAAATTAATTTTATTTTCTCTTTTTCAGTGCATTTAAAAGCTTGTTGCTGTACAGATTTTTAATATTTGTTTTATTTTCTACTTTTTAGTGATTCCTAATTTTTGAAGTCGAAATGACTAAAAATATGTGCTTTAAAACACCATAAGTAGCTCGCGATAGCTAAAAGACGCTTATCTGCCCCGTGAAAAGCAGCCGTCCGTGACCACTGTTTTAAAGATAACAGCATGCTTAAACCATCGATTACACTCATTTTCATATGTTTATATAGAATATAAGTAGTTGAAAAAGACGTTTGAATTATTTTATCAATTAAAATATTTAAAAAAATCGCCCTTAACCCCTCCTTCAAATCAAACGGAGTGGCCAGGGAAAGGTATAACAATGAAAGTCATAATAATTGTTTTCCAATATAAAATACAACACCCGAACTCTACTAATCCAAATTAAAAATAAAAGTGCTAGCTAAATTACTATTATAATACAGGTAATTATTTGGTTGAATATTTCTAGCCTTAACAAATGTATAATTTTATACATATTTCACAAATGTTATAAAATATTCAATTTTGGTTGCAAATATGCTTTCTGGCAACAGCAATTTGGAACTATTAGAAACCAGTTTTTCAAGCCTATTATAAATTAAATTGTGCTGTACCATTTGTGTACTCTACAGCTTTCATGACGAAAATATTTTCTTCTATCGTTATACAAGGCTGTACACATTTTTTTTAAATTTTCAAATCTTTTGAAACATGTTATAAGGATTAATTAATTATATTAAACCGAAATGCATTCTCTTGTATTTTTCTCTATCGAGGTCAGTTTTGACCCCCTCTTCGTGGACTTAGTGGCAGATTGGCATAGGTCACTGATGAACAGATGATCAACTGCGTGGTTTGTCACTTTCTATGGGCACGGGACAAAGGAAACCGTATCTTGAATGAATGTTGTTCTAAAATAGTTTTTGTTCTTTTCATGTGAGGAAATAAATTTTTCTCCATTACTAAAAACAATCTCAAAATTGCATCTATATCAGGGAATGCAGATTGGAAAGGATATCTAAATATTATCCTGTACATTCAGAGTATCATATTTCTGTGAATCATATCACAGACTTTGGATCTATATTTATATTTCATGTTTTGAAGAGAATACATTTCAGTTAAGCCTTTAAAACGTGTGTGGATTATTTTTCAAAACTCATTTATTATAATACTTAATATTTAATTCTGATGCATTTTTAAAAAATCGATGTGAGTGAGGTATGTTTTTAGAAGCGAAAAAATAACTTAATTTTTAAAAATTATTCGTTAGTTTTTAAAAAAACAATAATCATGTTTTGCATTATTTGAACATTTTTTTATAAATTTATAGAAAGTTCTATAAATGGATATCATTAAAGGTGATAAAACAAGAATAGCATCGTAATTAAATGAGAAGTGCTTTCCGTTACATTATTTGAGTTGCTATTTTCTTTTAATGAATAAATGCAGTGGGGTTTTTTTTTGCATCTGTTGAAAGACATGTGACGCGGTATTCTGGATAATGCTTGTGTGTATCGTGTAAACAAAGATGTACAATAAAGATAGTTGTGTAACCTGCTCACCACATGTGTATTTTAGAGTTACTATTCTGTCTCAGGACATTAAGGCGTTGTTGAGTCATTGAGTCACTATTACTCTGCTGTTGGGGGGGGGGGGGGGGGGGGGCAGAGGCGTAGCGACCCTTCCCGGCGCCCGGGGACATACTTTCAACTTGGCGCCCCCCTCGGGAGCAAATTTTCGATTTGCACCCCCCCTCGAACTTTTCATTTGCACCCCCCCCCCCTCAAATTTTCGATTTGCACCCCCCCTCGAACTTTTCATTTGCAACCCCCCCTCAAACTTTCGATTTGCACCCCCCCCCCCTCTAACTTTTCATTTGCAACCCCCCCCCACCCTCAAACTTTCAATTTGGCGCCCCCCTAAGGTCGGCGCCCGGGGACATATGCCCCCCCTCGCTACGCCTCGGGGGGGGGGGGGGCGGGGGCGGGGGCGGAAGCCGAACTGTACCAGAAGCATGTTGTGGCACTGTTGCTCCGCTGCGTAGCCGGGTTTAGACTTCACGTGCCGTGTCCAGCTAGCCAAGACGCAGCCGTGTTTAGACTTTACTGTCAAACACGTGGTCGTGTCCATTTAGACACAACCAGCCATGTTCAGCTAGCTAAGACGTAGCTATGTCCAGCTATCAAGACGTAGTCGTGTTTAGATTCTACTTTCCAGCACGTAGCCATGTCCATCTAGCCAAGACGTAGCCGTTTACAGCTAGCTTGGGACGTAGCCGTGTCCATCTAGCCAAGACGTAGCCGTGTCCATCTAACCAAGACGTAGCCATGTTTAGACTTTACCGTCCAGTACGTTGACCTGCCCACCTAGCCCCAAACAGCAGTATCCAGTAGTTTCTAAGCTGTGATAACATAACTAATATATCTAGACATGGAGCTGGATTAAGCTGGGTAGATAAGAATCAGCACGTAAGCCATCTGCATGTTCAATCAATATTGTATTAGTGGGGGCTAATGGACATGGCGCTTATCCAACTTTTTGTCTGCAGACTTTTTAGGATAATCTTGTTGTCACAATGTCTATGTCTGACTTTAAATTAGACTTTCTATGTTAGATTTAATGATAGACTGTCTATGTTCGACTTATTGTCAGACTGTTTGACTTTAAATCAGACTGAGAATATTGACATACATTCAAAGTTAAAGTAGAACTTTTCGAAATGATCTTATTTACAAATGTTCTTTTACGAGCACGCAGTAACTAGTCGTGATTTCCACCTCCCTCGTGTATGCTTTATAAAGAAACAGAGGCGTAGCGACCCTTCTCGGCGCCCGGGGACAAACTTAATTTGGTTCCTCCCCCCCCCCGGTAACAAACTTTCAATTTGGTGCCACACCCCCCTTGCAGCTAAAATGAGATTTTTATTTTATTTCAACCCATTTTGGCGCCCCCTACCCGGGGACATATGTAACCCCCCCTCGCTACGCCTCTGTAACGAAATCTGATATCAATATTCATGTTAAACCTTTTGTTAATAAATTAAATAAACATTAGTAGCAAGGAACTTTAAAGCGAAATAAATAAATAAACAAATTCCTAAAAAAAAATCCATTGCTTTATGACTCAACATAAGATGAAAGATGTATAGGGGAGGGGGGGGGGGGAGAATTGGGGCGAAACTTTTTTGTAAATTTTGACCAGCGTATGGTTTACTCCGGGGCTGACGACTTTGTGTATCAACCGACGGCTTGTTTACGAAATCCCGCCATAAATAAAGCCGGGCAGACGTCGGGACGTGTTGACATTGTTCACGGCCCACATCTGGGGCGGGGAGCTGCATGTTTATACGATCGAGGGGGTAATTAATATGCACAGAATGCGATTGTATATCAAATTGAATACAACGAGGCGGCTCGTTATCGGTCAAGGTCGTATGTCTGTGACGGGTTAAAGGTCAAATGTCTGTTAAAGGTCGTGTTTGTTTTATAGATTTTTTTTTTAAGTGTGTTTAGGCTAAGGAAGGTAAACAATATCTGAAAGGCGCTAATGGAGGAAACAGCATAAACAGGTCTTCAAGACTCATGTTAAAGGTACATCGGATAGATAGGGGGCATAGACATTCATTCTGGCGCCCGGGGAGAACAATCAATTCCCCCCCCCCTCCCTCCCACTTCTCTCTGAAAATGAATTTTATATATATATATATATATATATATATATATATATATATATATATATATATATATATATATATATATATATATATATATATATATATATATATATATATATATACATATAAATAGTTATTCATTTGACGCCAGAGCTCTCCCCCCACCCCCATTTGGAAACATTGGGACTGTCCTTTATGGTGTAATACTGTTAATGATGAAAACAGTTAAATAAGTAAGTAGCCCCACCCGCCCTTCCCTATCTACGCCTCTGATAGACATAATTTAAAAACTACGCTAGTTGGACATATATAGACAAGTATGGGGGGGGGGTTAGGAAATAATGGAGAAAGTTGAGGTGGTTTGGGTACGCCCTTACAAAGACAGTGACCCCGCGAGTCATGTGATTTGATGAAAACGACAGGTAAAATGGAAGAAGGAGCATACCAAAAATGTCATAGAGGAAAGTGATTAAAAAGAGATGTGAGCGTTTTGATTTCATAGCTTGTGAATGACATTAACCAGAGGCGTAGCGAGGGGGGCGGGGGTGCGGACCGCACCGGGTGACACCATTTAGGGGGGTGACACCAAGGCAAAAAATAGCAAAATATATAGAGAAAAACTTGAGGGGCGGGGGGGGGGGGGGGTGCAAATCGAAAGTTTGATGGGAGGGGGGTGCAAATAAAAAAATTGAAAGTTTGTCCTCGGGAAGGGTCGCTACGCCTCTGGGGGTGACAACATCAAGTGCCGCACCGGGTGACACCCGACCTCGCTACGCCCCTGACATTAACCACAAATAGTTTCGAAGACGAAGTAAAATTTACGGAGCCTCATGGATAGCACTGCTTGTTAACATAAGAACATTTGTTGGATAGAGAAACCAGGATAAAATGCTGAAGTGGCGCACCATAAACGATTGCTGGACCTAAATCCATTGAAGTTTGGCATTGTGCCCCAACAAATTCTCCAATTCCTAGAACGGGGGTAAAAGACCAGAGATTAGCGCCAACACTAACACTAAACCCCGGCAGATTAGCGTTAACGAGAAGTTAGACCAACAAATCAGCAGGTTGCGAATTAATTAAAATGCCACTTGGTTTCTGATTAAAGAAAAAAAAAATGAGATTGAGGTTATCCAGCGAGAAAGGATTAACACGGTAAAGCTCGGTTTTTATTGCCGAGCTTATCAGATAAACATGTTTTAACTCTTTGACGACTGATAAGCGAGCTCCCAGCGTGTAGTCAAGTCACGCCCGACATATTACATTCCCCAGTGGTGACAGGTTGCATGGGGTTAATCTCTAGCTTCACCTTATTTTTTCTACAGGCACAATTAGACTTCCAGTTTTGTTTTCTTTAATTTTTATTGTTGTTATTGAAGCATATTTATTTATAGAAACGGGTTTTTAAAAGTTATTTTTAACGTCCTGTAAAAATGCGTTATTTTTCCCTTTCCATTAGTATAAAATATGTTTGTCATTTTTTTCAGAATCTAAAAATACCTTGACGAGAATGGACGATACATCATTCACAAAAGGGGTTAGCTTTTTCAATCATCATACGAGAAATATTTAATTGTTTCGTTGATTTATTTAGTAATTAAAAAGTTAAACGATTGTTATACCAGCCTCTGTTGAATGTGTTGAGTTAGCCATTTAAAAATTACGTAAAAATATAACTTAATATAGTATTTTATAAAGAGAATAATTCCCCATTATTTTCTCTAAAAATTGTTATAAATAGTTGTTTGTATATAATGTTAGCTAAAACAAATAGCATGCATGATTTTTACATTACCCATTGTCCTTGAGAATACCTCCTTTTTCAAAACCTTTATTAATTAAAAATGTAGTTAACATGTTCTACATAATCCTATTAAATGTTAAGATTTCGAAACACGTCCACCCACACCCATACACACACACATACACAACTTCCGGGTACGCAGATATAAAAACTAGTATTCACAAGGGGCCACAATCCATCGATCGACGAATTAACTTTTCAAATGTCAACAGTATTGTTAAGGATTTCTGGTATTTTTATGATAATGCTTAAAACCTCTTACTTGATTTCGATTTCCCAGACATTTTTAAAAAAAATCGTGATTAATTTTTATGGAGATGTCAATGTCTAATTCTTTTTGCCGTGTCCAGCTGATAAAATATGCAAAGCTAATGCGACACTGTCTTGATTGTAGAAGTGCTTACAGAGAAGGGCATTGCAGTAGTAGTAAAGGGAGTCGGAAATTCGGAGTTATCCCCCTTGGCGCATTGACCCGTAACCGTCAGCCACCCCTACGGGATACAAATCCGCTGATGTGAAGGGGACGGTGGTAAGGGGTGGGGGGGGGGGGGGTCTTGCGGGATCATGCAAAAATTCTAAAGCACAAAAAAAAATTGCGAATTTTGGCCTACAATGTCATACAATATTTTAATAGACCACCAGCCCCCCTACCCATTCATATAATTTGAAAAATTCTAGGACCACCCATCCCCACCCCCCTCGCTCCACTAACCGAGACACCTTGTACTGTTATAAAGTTTTAAAATGAGTTTTTTTTTTGTTGCTTATTTGAGTTACCTCATTCTCCCTTGGAAAACTCTAGTCAAATTTCCATTAGAAATGGTTGCAAGGCCTAACATCGAGTTCAACGGGAATGTTAAAACGTTTTCTAACAGTTTACTCAACTTACTTTAGTACATTTTGCGAATATATGAATTTTAACAGCAACAATAAATACAACATTAACGATATAACTTTAAAAACCACCTTACCCTACATCACACAATTGTAAACCACCCTGTGTACTTTTTAATTTTATTTCTATAAGAAGAATTTTCGAAATTGAAAAATTGAAATTGGAAAAATGTGATTTCTACACGAGATTTAAACAAAAATGGAGATAATATTTCATCAATCATGATATTGTTTTTAAAAAAATTATATCAATTTTCAAAAAAAATTATGAGATATGATAACCCACCAGAGTATAAAAATTAGAATAACCAACTGACATGAGATTTGAACAATCAGAAGGTTCTAACAATCATACAATTTTATCAGCCATGATTTTCAAACAATCATCATACTCCAACCATCACGTTACCGAACAATCATAACATTTTATCAACCATGATTTTCAATCATCAAACTCCAACCATCACAATACCCAACAATCATAACATTTTCAACAAGGTAATCGTATTCCTGTCACCAACAAAAACACATCAACACGTCGGTGGAGGTCTTAAAAATACCAACACTGAAGACTTACGAGTGACTTAAGTCATGACGACTTGGTAGTTTAAGTCATAAAATACGGAGGATGAAGCGGTAAAAGACTGCGTCATCGGCCGTCTGCTGAGACTTGCATGGTATCCTTGGAATCGATGGCGTCATAAATATAGAGGATCGATCTCTTCAATTTAATTGAGCCTAGCTTAAAAAAATGTGTGCGAATTTTAAAAACAAAACTTTGTTCTAATTTTAATTAACACATTTAAAAAAAATAAAAATAAAATCGCAACAAACGAATAGCAGCAAATTTTATAAATTAAATAATAAAATAAAACCAAAGAAAAAAACCCACACACTAATTAAAAATAATTGATATTTTAAATTCATTTTGGTGCCATCCTCGCCCCAGTTCACACCCAAATTAAACACAATATGCGTCTTGATTAGCTCGTGGAATTAACTGGCTTATTTAATATTCATTTCCAAATAAAACGCATTTCATTACAGCTTGTTTTACAGAGCGGGAACGTAGAGCACACCCGCCCCCACATCTAATTCTCAACCCCCTCCCCCACTGGTCTTTGTCGTACGGATGTGGTGAGACTAATTATTTTCTGCCTTAAAGGCAGAGGACGTCCTTCAAGGACGTCATACTTTTAAAATTAATCCCCCCCCAATTTAAAAAAAAATTCAACCCGCTGCAATGACGTCATGCATCAGCCTACGACCCCTCTGAAATTGACATTAATTTATTTCATGACAACGATTTATTTCTAAAATGTTCTACACAGAGTACATGGATCCATTTCGATTTCTCTTTTTGTTAAAAGAAAGGTCTTTTAAAGATACGAAACAAGTTCAGTTTAAGCCTTACTTTTTTTTTAAAACGCCAACACCCCCCCCCCCCCCAAATCTAAGTGTGACGTCGTTCATGCATGACCTCCATTATTAATCTGGACGAAAAATACAAAGTACAACTGCACATTCTCCCATTTTATTAACCTAACCTGAAGTACATATCGTAATTTATAACTAAACAGATAAAGTACACATACATCTTTTTCGGACCAAGCGCCTATAAAAAAAAAAAAAATTCCAGATCAAATTGCTATAGATTCAGAGAACAATTACCAGAAGTTGTACTTTATTTCTAAGGTATCTACTGATTGAAGTCAAGCACTACTGGGATAATGCTTGGCCTATTTTAAACCACAACACAAAATGTCGTAAAGTTGGCCCCAGATTTTTTGAACCCAATTTTTTTTTTTTACAAATCCTTTAATTGCGCTTCAACCTCAATCTCCCAGCCAAACACACTACCCCCCATGGAGAAGGATTATGATTAGAGGGTGTAATGATGTAATTGAGCTGCACTCCCCCACTTCCCCCCTAAACTACCAAATTCCCCCTCTCCTTGTAAAAACACAACGAAGTCAGAGTTAAGATTATAGGATGTAATGATGTAATTGAGCTGCATCCCCCCCCCCCCGAAAAAATCTGCCACACCCACCCCCCCCCCCCTAAATCTGCCATATCCCCCCCCCCCTTATAAAAAACAACTAAGTCAGTTTTGATTACAGGATGTAATGATGTAATGGATACAGTCCAGCTGCACCCTCACCTACACACCCAACCTCCTTCTTCCCCCGCCCCCCCCCCCCCCCCAAAAAAGAAAAACCATCTCCCTTCTAAATCTGCAATATCCCCCCCCCCCCTTATAAAAAAACAACCAAGTCAGAGTTATGATTACACCCTCACCCTCACCCCCTTCTCCCCCCCCCCAAAAAAAAACTATGTCGGGGTTATGATTAGCGTCAAGATGTAATGGATATTTATCCCGGCCAGAAATCGGTCAATTTTTTCGGGATTAACCCCGGTGTCACAGGAACCAGGCCGTATCTCCTGCCTGGGGGTCAAGGTCGCGCGCAGTTAAAGATGTCTCTGTACCCTCAAGGTCATGTGGGCTGAACCTCAACGCTCAAGCAAGCGACCGTGGGCCATTATTGTGTAAGTTAAAAAGTTTCACGGATGGTAGGAATTAAATGCGGCACGGATCGTAGGATTCAAAGACTGCACAATAGCATAGTATCCTTTTTTTTTTGTCCAAATTAAAATTTTAGCTTTTATTAAGAAATACGTTTCAAATTGCATCCTACTTGTTTTATAAGGTGTTATATTAACAATGTGTGAATTGTAATGCTAGTAATACAATTATTAGTAGTAAAAAACAACCCCAATAATTGGTGTTTTCATTGCATGATATTATTATGTATTATGTATTTTAAAAAGGGGCTGGGGGTGAACATGGTCACGTGGCTCCCTACTAGAATCATTAAACACCTGAAAAATTAGTTCTGAGAAAATTTATGAAAGCGAGACTTTTTTGCTCATTAGTAGAGTTTCTTCCAGGCATCTCTTCGGGGCCTTCAAGAAGAAGGTCTACCGCCCCCAAACGAAATGGAATATATATAGAAAATATATACTTTTAACAGTGACCCCCCCCCCCCCCCGAAAATTTTAAGTGCCCCCCCCCCCCCCCCCAAGGAGAATAAAGTCTGGAAGAAATACTGCTCATTAGGTCAAATAAGAGAGTACAGTGAGTCGTAAGGTCAACTAAAAGAGCTTTGTGAATCCTTAGGTCAAATAACAGAGCTTCGTATTTCGTTAGAGACTATCAGATCACGTGATTAAATGCGCACTCTTGCTTTATTGTTTTAATCAAACACCTAACCTTAAGGTTCAGCAGTGAATAACAAAGTAGCCTCCCTTGAAAAATAAACCACTCGACTGTGATGTATTTGAAAAAAAGACAACAAGTCCGGAAATGAAATATAAAAAGGTGAAAGGTCAAGTAATCAGCCGAAATAGTGCCAGTCCTTGACCTTTGGTGTGTGAATACTATTTAAAGAAATAGCATCTTTTACTCGGTTATTACGTCCAGAGTCCAGACTAGTCAATGTAACTACTAGACTGTATATAAAGTTGCTGACATTTTTTTACTGGGTATCAAGATGGCTGTCAGAAACTAGAGTCTTAGATGATGTCATCACAGATGAAGCTGATGCGATGTTTGGTGTAATCAAGTCTTGAGTGAAACACGTTCATTGACCAGACTCAAAGGGACGTAACCATTCATGTTTCTTAAACTAAAAGTTATTTCCCTGTTGGGATGGGTTTCTATCAATTAGATTAAAATGGCCTCTGGTGCCACGCCTACACCCTGGGTAATTCCATTGAAACGCAAGTAAAGAGGGTGGGGGGGGGGGGGGGGGGAATGTGTATTTTTGATATTTTAAAAAATATTTCTACGTTTAAAATAAGTCAAAGGTTAGTATTAAATACTATTAAAACTAGTTAGTCAATGAAAAAAAATGGTTTCCATCACATTTGACCAAACTGATTTCATACAGACTTAGATCTATATATCCTGACATGAAACAAATAAAAAAGTTTCATTCAAAGCATATTGTGTGCAATGAACGGATACACCAAGAATTAAACTGTAGAATAGAGTTTATAAAACAGTTGTATTCTTAGCTTACGGCTATTTACAAAACTTTTTGTATGAGCAGTTACATGTAATTTTTTACGAAAATAAAACTAATTTCAAACAAGAAGGTTTGAGGGAGGGGGGGGGGGGGGGGGGGGGGGGGGGGTCAGTGAGTTGTTCAAATAAGCCCGAGGGGTCTACGAGTGCTTGCTGTAATCGTCTGCTTGTTTAGGCTGGCGTAAACTGCACCGGTCGTCTGCTGGCTGACATCTTGCAGGCGGCACGAGAACAAGCAAACAATGCATTGCGCGCGTCCTCAAAGGGCCAATCGTCTGGTGCTTCCGGGCACCTTTTATCTCTATGATATCCTACGTTGCTACACATACAGCATGCAATATGTTACATATATACCTTAGTTTTTTTTAAAGAAGAAGTAATACAAGCAACTGTAGGCAATAGTTTCTTGGAATAGGGCTGGTAAGTAGGTCACCAACCAGTTATATGGCTCATGCAGGTTTTATTGAGCCGTAGAACTGGTTGGTGACCTACTTACCAGCCCTAGTGTTTCGTTATTAAATATTATATTCCCTTATGGGTATCGTAGTGCTGCAGGGATGGAGGAAGACTATCATTTATGTTGATCTGCGGGGGTTAATTAGATTTTGTTAACGCTAATTTGACAGGTGGGGTGTAAAGTAAAACACACGCCGCCATATGAACAAACAATGGGATGGAATTAATTGGAGAAGTAATTAGATAATGTAGCCGGGGTGTTAGGTGGTACAGACGGTTTCGGTGTTGTGTTTAATCGTTAAACACTGGTATTAAATATACAATATGGCAATATTTTTTACATAACTATGTTGATGATTCTTGGGGAACTTTAAAAAATTATACAATATGGCAATACTGTTTACATAACAATGGCAAGGGGGGGGGATAGTGTGAGATAATATTTAAAACAGTTCTGAAAGGAAACTGTTATATATATATATATATAGACCGAACAGATGTTGGAATGGTGCGTAGCACAAGCAAAACGTTTCAAGTTTGGAACGATAATGCAATTTTAAAAAATCAAGGTATTGGCTTGAAAAGGTTAGATAACTGAACTTTGTAATATTCAAGAGTTGTGAATCCTTTGGCACAATCAATTTTTACTTTAAAAATCCATTTATTTTCAATTTTTATCTGTCTTTTCGTAATTTGACATCTTTTCCCGTTTAAGACCAAGACACATAAAAGCAGATGAAGTAGAGTCCAGCTGTTTCAACAACCGCGGCATACGGGGGGATAGTGTGGTCAGCTTTATACCCATCCGTATTGAGTTATCAGAGCTGGGTGTATGCAGAGACGTCCAACGCACTCGAACCCGGGATCCGAACTCGAGACTTTCGCGTGAGCAGTCAAGAGCTCTATCATCCATCCACACTGACCCCACTTTAAAAAAATACGTTCGACATTTAGACATTCCACTCCCCTCCCTTCACCCGTTACATTGAACAATCCATGTTTTCTAAATAAAAACAAATACGGATATTATTTTTAATGGTTAGACAAACTACAATTAATATATTTATAAAACAATAATAAAACTGCTTTCATTTTAAAAGTTAAGATAACTTCCCAGACGCTTCCAAACTCTGATGAAGTAGCAGACAAGATGTCTTCAATAAATGTATATTCTAAATACCGAACAAATACATATCTTATTAGAAAATACCGTGAGCGCCATACATTCATTTTTAAAAATACGTTTTAAAGATATACTAGAAACAAGACAATGGCCACTAAATATTTTAAAATGTATAAAGCTAATCTATTTTAGCTCAAGAAATAAACACATCAGATAGCATCAAGACAAACGGATGATTCACTCACTCTATTTCCAACCCCTCCAAGAAGTCTGCAATATTTTTTTATTTTTTTTGTGCTGAAAGCTTTTATCAAAAGCCAGGCATAACCTAAACAGTTTATTCGGAGTACAAGCGTTCTTATTTCATGGTGTAAACTTTACCTGGACACAAAGATACTTAATGGATTTTTTTTTGTTCTACGGAATGTTTCTTTTCTTACGTAGAGTGCGCATTCATTTTATAAAAAGGCTGTGCAACTTGTTTGAAATCGTTCGTTCAGTAAAAATGTTGGTGGTTTTTTTGTGTGTGTGGACGTTGGTTGTGTTTATTGAAACAAATTGAATCGTGGTCGTTGTAAAGTGGTACTGATGGGCGAATTAATGGTGGTATTGATGGCGCGGATACGAAATAATCAAAGGTTATACTGATGGCGGTAGAACTAAATGAATTAAAGGTGGTATTGAAGGCGTAAAACTGGGTAATTTAAGGTGGTATTGACTGCGTGGATCTATCTTGATTAGTTAAAGGTGGTTTTGATGGCGGACTAGATTAATTAAATGTGGTATTGAGGGCATGGATATTGAATAATTAAAGGTGGTATGATGACGTAGAACTAGATGACTTAAAGTTGTTATTGATGGGTGGATCTTGAATGATTAAAATGTGGTATTGATGGCGGTAGGACTAGAGGAATAATAGGTGGTATTGATGACGTAGAACTAGATAAATCAAAGGTGTTATTGAGGGCATGGATATTGAATAATTAAAGGTGGTATTGATGGCGTGGATCTTAAATAGTAAAAGGTGGTATTGAGACACGAGTTGTCTTTTAAATTTTTACTCACTCTCAAAGTAATTTAAAGCTCTTGTGTTTAATAAAAAAAATTCTAGTTCTAATTTTAAAACGAGTGTTATTTTATTCTAATACGTTTGTCAATTCGACATTTAATATGCTAAGCAGAAAGATACCATGTTCAATAATCAAAAGTATTTAAGATTATTATTTATGTTCAAATCAGAAGTAAGAAAAGTGTTTCATTTTTTTTTTTGACGAGCAAATAACGATGTATAGTCGCACTTTATTCTCTATGGTCAAAGTAAAATTAGAACTTAGGTCGATGTACTTATATATTTTTTAGCGTTTTCCTATTTTCGGTAAGTGGAGTAAAGAATGAGCCGGGTGATTTGATTCCACGTCTCACTAGTGCCATATTAGAGTTTTCTTAAGAAAAAAAAACGCAAATCGAACACACAAGCAATAAATAAAGCAGCGGGTTTAGACGGAAGTTATCTATCTTTTCAAGCAGTTGCCGCAGAAATAATCTTTACAGGGCGTGGCTTGGAGCTTTTGTTTGAAATGTAAGCTTTAGCAATTTAGATACGGAAAAAAATCTGAAAGAATTTATTGGCCAGTTAAAAAGAGTTGAAATTTTTTTAAAATTCTTGAACAAATATCGATGATTTAATTGGTTATTTACTCGGGGTTACAGATTAGATCAAGCAATAAGAAACGGACGTGCAAAGCGTTGTATATATTAAATTTACTGTGAGGTAAGCTAAAAACCTTATCACTTTTTCCATCCCTAGAAATCATGGATGAATTAGATCGCTCAAATCCATCTCTAACGAAATCCTGGCCGTCGGTTAAGAAGAGATTCGAGAAAGAAATCACAACGGAAAAAAGCGAAATCGAAAATTAACCTAGAGAAACGTAAATACAAACACATTCTAATAATGTTGTTTTGTATGGTGATTTTCCGATGAATGATGTTTTATTACGCTACATTTTAAATGTATTTATTCTTTGTTGTTTACAGTCTGTGAGTCATGATTGAGTTATCGATTTAACAAATACATAAATTCCAATGCGTACTTCTTTTGTGCGCAATATTCCGTTGCGCTAATTTCTGGTTACCGCCGTTTACATTTCAAATATCTTCTATAAAACTAAAATATACACTGCTGACCATGCAAAAACGGAGCACTTAAATGGAATCAATAATGTAAATTTTGTAGGCCCATGTGTACACACTATTAACCTAGCATAGACTACACGGCGTTGAAAATATAAAGAAGGTACCAAAACAACGACTCCATTAGCACTAATTTGGTGCAATTACATTATGTATTGTAAATGCTAACGTTATTTACGTTGGCATTTATATTAATCAGTCTTACGTAATGTGTGTTAAATGTATCATATGCATGGTCTGTACAGGTGATAGATTTTGTTTCAAATGTTTGAATAAAAAAAAACTATTGACACGAACATTAGGGCCAGCAGATCGCATAAAATAACTTCTATCTTGTTGTGTACTCAGTTTTTAGGCCATTGAACGAAAACACCATTAAAATACCAGATCTCTTAATCTTTTCGCCCGAAGCGTTAAGGAAACACTGAAATTTATATAGAAAATATATACTTTTAACAGTGTCCGCCCCCCCCCCCCCCGAAAAAAGTCTACCACCCCCTCGAAAATTTCAAGTGCCCCCCCCCCCGCCCACCGGAGAAAATAGTCTGGAAGAAACATTGTTCGTGATATACTGTATTGTTTATAAACGAATGCAGAGTGCAACGTTATTAGGATTGCTCTTGAGTGAAATGGTTGAGCTGGTTGGATCTACATAGCTTTTAGTATTTTATTCGTGTCTTGAGGCTACCAAATACTCGACAGCAGACTCTACTGTAGTCTTTACTAAACTATTACACAGTGAGCTTATAATTTATATACTAGTCTTCTATTCGGGGATTCTGTATGTTGATTCGTGATCCAGCGATTTCTTTAAAAAAAAAACTACATCCTACATTATGCCACTAAAAAAAAAAGAAAACAAAAAAATAAAAATCGGGAGTAATCTCCCCTAAACTTTCTCGAATATTCTTATATAAGACTACGGGGGATGGCACCTCGGGATTTAGACTTGATTTTAACCCATTTTTAATTAAACTTTTAAAACTATAATAGGAGCTCGTAGAAAAACGAATTGCGCACCAAGTGAACGCCAAAAAATATATGTATAATAGTGCGGAATATTTTTATTACTTTAGAAATTCAAATGCGTTTTTTTTAAAAATTGAAAATAGCGTAAATAACTTCCGGTCAACGAAAATTACTCAAATTTTGACAGAAGGCAGAGAATTAGATCGCTTATTTACATGTAAAATTTCATTTATTTATACAAAACAGTACTCAAGTTATAGGCTCTTGAAAAATTGAAAGTTGAATAAGAGCCACTTCCGGTTATCGGAAATCGCTGAACAGTTAATACAGAACTACAAATTTGATATAATAATTATACGTGAAATTTTATCATCTTAGCTGTAACGGTACTCAAGTTATCGTGTTTACAGACACACATACACACACACATACACATACAGACATACGGACAAGATTGCAAAATTATGTTTCGTATCAGGGAGGTGTAAAACGTCGAGAGTATATAGGAGAAAGTAAAAATTATAAAAAGGTTCATATGATGTGTAATACAATCTATACATTTATTTCAAACATAGTCATTTCACACGAAACTACTTTTCTTTGAACTAGAAATCGTAACACAATATTTAATATATATATATATATATATATATATATATATATATATATATATATATATATATATAATACAGTATGTGATCCCTTGTATGCAATAATCTTTTCTGTAAAATAAATTTTTGTCGACAACAAACTTATCTGATTGAGGTAGTGGTATCGACCAGCAAGCCCCCTTAACCATCCACTCTAAACAATAACCTCAGCTGTTATCTGACATTCACAGCATTAGTCAATAAACATTATTCCACTTTAAACAATATTATGGATCACTCTTTATAGAACAACGTCTTTCTGTTTGTCGTAGAATCACCTGACACATTTTACTGTAGACATACTCTAACACCAACACGGTGACTGATATCAAAACCCCTATCCCGCAACAATAGAACAGCCCGTCCATGTATTCAACATTCAAAGACAAGTCTGCGTCACTGTTTGTAGCGTTTGTACTTCGGGATTTCAAGTTCTTCTGCATCAAGACCTCCAAAAGACCCATGTCGGTCATTAGCATTATCTTCTCTGAGATCACCTGCGCAAGTTTTGACTTCTTTGGGAAAATAAAACCAAGATAAATGGTCATAATATTATCTTTGAGAAACACAAGCGAGGTAGGGTCAGTCAAGTGCTCGTTTAAATATTCACGGTTGCTGGTAAAGAAAAACATAACGAATTTCTCGGTTTTCAACTTGTGAATCTGGTCTTCGATTGTTCCCATGACGCTCGGGTCCGTTAATGCAAACTGTTCCATTTTATCATAAAGAACCTTCAACAGCGAACCGTTTTTAGCATTTTTCATGACGTTTAAAAAAGAAGTTCCATTGAAAATACCCCATTTATAATCTTCCCTTGCTATCAGCTCTTCTAAAGTAGAGAATGGGATTTCTTTTTCTTGGTCGACTAGATCCGCTGTTATATTACCGGTGAAGGTGGCAGTTAAAATAAGAAGCATCAGACACCAAGAAAAGAGTAAGATGCGTGCTGATTGGTTCGATGGGATAGGCAGACTATCTTGTGAGAATATTGTACCAACGAAAGTAAAAAATAAAGCAACAAGGAGTTCTATGGAATTCCCATTTCTGCACATAGTCAAGCTATATTTTGAAGTTTTCAATGTTTTTCGTGTTTCTTTGAGACTGCCTTCAGTAAACTTATTCGTGTCATTTGTCTCGTTCTTTTCACAGACGTAACTCGTTTGAGGTGAAACTTGATCTGATGTACATAAAACACCACAGCTATGGACATTAGATTTAATATTAGTACAGTCTACCCCAGTGGTTTGTTCAGGGCAAATAGTACTTAACCCAGTGGATAGAGTTTGTGTTGATACGCTACGTAACTCAGGTTGTGTGCTGGGCATTTGGTGCCGGTATATAGATCTCCTCAAGGACATGGTGTCTGAATTATCTTTTACCTCCGGCGACACCTTCAGAATCAGAAGGTATAACGTCATTGTGAAGACGAGCGCCAAAAGCAGTGAAGCGTAAACGTTGACCTGGAACAGTTTGAGTGGAGAGCTTATGTCCGGTTTGGCCGAGTTCATGTACGCGGCGCTGAAGTTGCTGCTAATGAGGGGGAATGAAACCGTGTGGTTGTAATAGATTTGGGAGCTGATTATGTAGGTGCTAGCGCCCATATCGACCTCTGACCCCCCGACGATTTCGGTGAATTTCTCCCAAGTCATGTTCTTGTCTAACCCCGGGTCAGGCGTGAACTGGACGGTGAAGTTGAGCATCTCGGCCAACACTTCAATCACCTGCACGTACAAGCCGGTGTAGGTCAATCGTCCAGAGGTGGGGTCGGTCACTGTATACAGGTGGGATAGCCACTCTTTGGCCAGGATTAGAATGGTCCGACCATTTAGCCCAAACTTAGTGTTCGGGAATATTCTACAAGTTGCGGGTGTCTGGACCTCACCATCCATGTTCAGCTTCTCTAGTTCCCTCCGCCTATGTTGTCTCCACATTAAAGTAAACACATCTTTAACAGCAATATTAAACATTGATTCCTCCAAAACAAAAACGGCAATATTATCCAGTGTAGTGTTTTGGACTGATTCACGTAACGATAGAATGTGGTTTGAATTTAAAACGATAAGAAATCTGGCATCATGTGCCATCAAAGCGCCCACATCTCGATGTTTCTCTTCAAACACTTGCTGAGCACTGTCTAAAATCACGGACGGAGCTACGGACACAAAAATAAAATTTCTGCTCTGTTTTTGGCTGTAGGCGTCCCATAGAAATCTCTTTAGCTTCTCAGAATTGTCGAACTTATCTGGCAACTCGTAATGTACCAGACGTCTATTTGGCGGCAAATTCATCAAAAACGGCATAACATGCTGATCACTGTTGGTAAACAAAACAAAATGGTCCCAACCACAAGCGTTGACCTCTCGCATTATAATATGCAAATTATCCTTGTACATTGATCTTGATTCTACTGATGTTAGCTGGCCATTTATAGATCGCTGGAAGTTGAAGTCTGAGTTCATCAAGAGAAAATGCAGAAAAATAAACCACACAGATGGCATATTACTGTCGACACTGACGTATCTAAAAGGAATAAACCCGTACTGCGATGTTCTCTGTTTATAATATCATCGTGTTGATTCATGAAACAGCATCTCTGGTCTTTACTGTTTGAAGAGTATCATTAGTGACATCGCAAACAACAGACATGAGTTCGTGCTGAAGTGCTAAACTAACAAACACAAAAAAAACGTACGGCGAGACACAATAGGCGTTTGAGGAGTGACACCGTTGATGGCACTCAACAGGGAATGTCAGTTAATGGCGTGACATGACACAGCGTAGCGATGGGAGGGGGGGGGGGGGTAAGGCGTGGGTGTGAAGCGCACCGGGTAACCCCATTTAGGGGGGGGGGGTAACACCAAGGCAAAAAAATAGCAAAATATATAGAGAAAAATGATAATTCCAATTAATTAAGTGATTAATTCGAGTGTTAAATAGTCTTTTTACGAGCAAATTTGACAAATCCCGACAAAGGTGGAAGGGGGGGGGGGGGGGGGGGAAGTGTTGTGAGTGTAGTCAGCACGAGGCCCAGTTGCATCTGTTTTCCTTAATTATCGTAATTTCATCGGTTCATCGGAGTAATGTGGACACAGGACATCCTCCGGGCTCGAGACTTTCGGGTCAACAGTTGTACATTCTACCACATTCTACCCAGAGGCGTAGCGACGTGGGTGGGGGTGGGGACGGGGGTAGGGGGTACATATGTCACCGGGCGCCGACCATTGTGTCGCCAAAATGGGTAGGAAAAAAATTAAAGCTCATTTTAGCTGCAGTTTTGAATTATAAATATTAAAAAAATATATAAAGGTGGGTGTGTGTCAAATTGAAAGTTTGTCCCCGGGCGCCGGGAGGGGTAGCTACGCCTCTGGGGTGAATATCTTTACCTTTACATTTACCAAGATGTAGTGAATTAAAACAGGTGTATTTCTTCCCTCGGTAATTGAAGGATCAACGTTTTAAAGCTGCACGATTATGTTTTTATGGTTTGTATCAAACAGTTGAAAACCTGCGTATTTATCCTTAGAAGTTGCATATGTTGGTGTAGATAGGTTGTGCCGTTATTTGAAGGCGTCAAGACTATCGAAGAACCTATCCTATGTATTGTCATATTTAAATTCCAGTCCTTGTATTTCAAGTAAACTTCGTTAGTTGGGCCTAAGAGTTGTATTTAAGATTTGGTAACTGTAGAGGTAGGTGCTGAGGTAGGTGATGAGGTAGGTGATGAGGTAGGTGCTGAGGTAGGTGGTGAGGTAGGTGATGAGGTAGGTGGTGAGGTAGGTGATGAGGTAGGTGGTGAGGTAGGTGATGAGGTAGGTGGTGAGGTAGGTGATGAGGTAGGTGGTGAGGTAGGTGGTGAGGTAGGTGGTGAGGTAGGTGGTGAGGTAGGTGGTGAGGTAGGTGGTGAGGTAGGTGCTGAGGTAGGTGCTGAGGTAGGAGCTGAGGTTAAGATTACAGTTTGGGAGCTTGTTGATTTCGAGCAAAATTACGACTAGAGTAGATGACTGCGATAAAGAAATGGATTCGGCGAATACAAAAGGTACCTCAGTTTATGATTGCTTGGCCATTTAATAATGTGGTGGCCAGTTAATAATCTGGTGGCCAGTTAATAATCTGGTGGCCAGTGAATCATGTGGTGCCCAGTTTCTCGGCCTTTGTGTAAGGCCGAGATATTGGGGTGAGGGATAGAATTGATGAGGAACGACTTGATGAATAGTCGGGTTAATTTGGTTATAGCCAATAAGGAATGCGCACGCACGCACACTGTACTGATTACACTTGCTGATATGGATCCTACTGTAGGAGTACACCAAGCCATTCGCATCCATTTAGCAGGGAGATAAACGAGAACAAGAAATTCGGCCCTGTTGGATCGATGGTTGGGGGGTGGGGGGGACCACCACACTCACCCCTTGAGCCCGGGACTAAATTTTTTTACGTTACAGCTCCCTGTCCAGGTCGACAGAACGCGAAGGTCAATCTAAAGTATACATGACCTTGACATTTCTGCGTCCAACAGATTCGATTCTGAAGACCTCAAAAAGCCATCTTCGACCGGGAAATTTATTTATTTATTTATTTATTTTTTATTTTTTTTTATTTTTTGCGTCCGACGCCAAGTCTTGAATTAATGCTCTCAGAATTGTCTTGGTGGGAGGGGGGAGGGGGGTGTCAGGAAACCTAAATTGAAACGTGGGTCATTGACTTCACACAGCATTACCGAAAATCTCAACAGTTGTGTCATAGACATACATTTCAAATACCCGACTGATATACGGTTCATTACCGTAGTCAGCTCGTACCAAAGAAATTTGTGTCGGGTAAAAATCTTGTATAAGCTGTGGAACATTGTAACGGCACAGAAGTACAGATAACGTACTCAGAGAAAGGTAATACATGGGATAGTCTGGTCTATACTCTGCTAATCTATGTTACACTTGGCTATTAATTGAAAAGGGGTCTGGTCCACGCGAATAAGGAATATGATTGAAAACTAAGCTAGCAATAACTCAGAACTAGGAGAGTTTATGGAGGAGAGGGGTGGGGGGGGGGGGGGTTTCGGGAAGGAAGGAACGAGGGGTTGGGGGTGTAAACGCACACACACATTCCAAGGTGACATAACGTCTTAAAGCTTACTTCAGCCAATCGAAAGGTTTTATTTACCAGAAACATAATTAAAAAGTATAGCTGACTTTAAAATGAAGCCAAAAACATTTTTTTTAAAAAATTGACATCATATTTCTGGTAGTGTATTGAGAATTTAAAATTAAACCTGTTGCAGTGGGATGATGCAACATGAAAGAGAAAGAGAGAAAGACAGAGAGAGAGAGAGGGGGGATACATTTTTAATGTTGAAAAAAGTACTCACCATTGCGTTATCTCTCTTGTCACAGTATTTCCATTTTCTGTATATCACAGTATTTCCATTTTTTATATTTGTCGCAATATTTCCGTCTTTTGGTGTTTGTCACAATATTTCCGTCTTTTGATGTTAGTCACAATATTTCCATTCTAAGTAATTATCACATATTTTCCATTGTTTTTAAGAACGCGTCACAATATTTCGCTTCTTGTTAATTTGTCACAATATTTCTATTCTCACCCCTCGACACAATACTTAGAGTCCTTGTTTTTTATCTCAATATTTCCACTCCTGGAACTTATTACAATATTTCTATTCTGGTTCCAAAAGGCGACATACGACTGACACCAGGCGTCAATCACTGAGTCTATAATCCATGTTGTATTTCTCTCGGAATGTCTTGGTTACAAATTCTGAGATTCCAGACTCTAGTTTTCTCTCTCGATTGACACACGAATGTCAGTGACAGGATATTTGACATGACTCATTTTGTGACATATCTCATTGGTTTTTAATTTGAGGATATTGACACAGGCAGTAAAACACAAGACACGCCCAGATTGTCAATATTTGAGAGTATAGAACTACTGGTTTCTAATTGATTGTCTTTGGCTTATGAAGTACACAACGAGCGTTTGTTTCTGAAAATAAATAAAATAGCGAAATAATTATGAAAAATATAGAAACGTAAAATGAAGTACAGGACAACCGTATATTTCTGAAAAAAAAAACGATAAAGATACCATAACTAAAATAATATCAGGATATTAAATAAAACAATGAAACAGCGGAAATAATTTGTGATAAGGAATTTGTTGGCATGGCATTTAGACTAGCATTAAATGATATCATTTAGAGTACAAGATAATCGTTTATTTCTGGAAAAATAAACACACAATCATATCAGGATATTATATATAAATAGGACATAACCTGTGATATGGAATTACTTGGATATTTAGAACCTAGTTTAATGGTATCACAGCCGTATTTGAACTGAGGTCTCTATTTTTGTGGACTTTGGTGTAAGAGAATGGTGGTAACTATGACATTTAAACAACTAGACCAGCTTCTATTTTTAGCTAAGCATATTCAGTTCTCTGTCCCCCCTTAACAAAACAATTACCATACCGAAACAGCTGTGTACCCTTAGCCTCTCCCCCCCCCCCCAGCCTGTGTCAGTACTTATGCCGACCACAAGGGCATTCCTAACAACTCCATCATGAGCTTGTTACTCTAACAATGCCCCGCCACTAACCCCCCCCCCCACTCCCCCCCCCCCCCCCCCCCCCACACACCCGATGGTAACATCTGCTTAAAACTGTAGAAGCACGTACGTAGGATTTATAATATCACATTTAAAGTAAAACAGAAAAATAAAATATAATTGTAAAAACACGTGGCATAGCCTAGCATGGAAAGAATGTCATCATCTCTTCCCATGACACATCAGGCAGACGAAGTAGAGTTCATCTGTTTCAATGCCCTTGGCATAGAAAGGGATGATTTGGTCAGCACTATGCCCAGCCGCCTTTGTTTCCTTACCGTGAATCAGGTTCCCTTCAGAGTTGGGTGGACTCATGGACGTTCTACTGACTTGAATCCAGATTCGAACTCGAATCTAACGTGCTACCGCTAGGCCATGCTGTTCCATGAAACGAATGTACAGGTAATACCAAACATCGTATAACATGTTATGTGATGAACAGGTGAGACGACGCGAAGGTTAATTATTTAAATTTTTACACGTATTTACTATAAATATAAAACGGTAAGTACCAATAATATTGATGATTAAAGAGACCCATGCGTCTTGGGCACGAACGGGAAAATATGATGAAAGAAAATTTTAAAGGATTATAAAAAGAAACTTCGAAGAAAAAACAAAATATTTCTCCAAACGTACTAACGAATACCACCCTCTTGCTTTAATTTATACTTGGATTTGTTTTCTCCTCAGTCTATTATTTGGAACTACGTGGTCAGGTGACAGAGCTTATGACTGCTAATTCGATTGTCTCGAGTTCGGATCCCAAGTTCAAGACGGTAAGACGGGTACTTGACTCACGTAATGGAAAGTAAGATGGTTGGGCTAAGAAGTGAAAACAATATCCCTTCATATGCCGAGATCACGGAAACAGGTTAACTCTACTACACCACTTGCCCCATCGACAGTCAGGTTTAAAGGGGTATCCTGTCTAATATGCACCACTGTACAGTAAAACCCAAAATTTGAGTTCGTTTAGTATTTTTAGCGCAATTTCCATTCTGGAGAATTGCGTTTATTAACTCGTCATTTCTGGGAATGGATGGATGGATGGATGAATGTGTGTCCGGGCTTTAAGTCGTATCTCCTCCTCAACGAAGCAATATCGATGAATAGTTCCAAAAGCAATTATGTTAAGTAAGTTACGAGAATGAGCATAGGCCATAAAAATTCCGGGTTTCTTTCATGTATTTCCCGGAAAAGCCAAAAAACCTCGAAAAAATTCCGTTTTTGGCCCATATCTCGGCAACCAGACCACTTAGCGACTTGAAACATGTACCAATCGATTCCTGTCATAATTTAGAACAATATTGCCGAAGAAAGTTTTCAAAAATATTCTCTCGTTCGGTCACAAATTTTAAAATTACATAAACACCTACAAACCGATTGTTCTTCTAGCTTGAACGCACCCCAACATTATACGTCAGAGCTATTTTTAGATAACATAAGGAAATTGCGCACAAATGTCACTAGACTTTTTTAATTAACTTGTTTTTTTTTGCATTTTGTTATTCTTAGTAAAAAAATACAAACTTATCAGGTGAAATTTCTCTACGAAAAAAAATGTAATTATAGCATTGTTGAAAGGTATTGAACTAAAATTGTTTATAATTGTTGATAAGCCTTGAAATAAAATGGTTATAATTGTTGATAAGAATTGACCTAAAATTGTTATAATTGTTGAAAAGCATTGAACTAAAATGATTATAATTGTTTATATTTTTGGGTGATAAGTTCTATAACTCATTAAATGACGAATAGCTTTTTTCTACAAACTGGAAAAAAAAATTTAAAGGAAAAATTGCCAGACAAGCTTAAAACCGTAATTACATTCACATTTAAAAAACGTAAACCATAAATTAAAAGAAAAAAAAATGAACGCTATGTCTTCATCGAAAAATCATGTCCCTTGCGACACATAAGGGACATGATTTAAGGAATCTCCAAACCTTCAGGACAGCTAGTTCAAATCTATTTTCATTCCAGAGTTTAAAAAAAACGGCTGATGATTTAATCAATGTAAAATTTTAATTTAAAAAATATAATTAATGTAAAAACTGGGAGAGGTTTTACAGTAACATGTCTTGTCTTCAAGCAAACTAGATACAACTTTTTAAACAAGCTAACAATTATTGCTAACGAAGGAGAAAATAAGTATTTTATGGTATAAAATTGCATGCTTATAATTCAAAGCTCGAAAAAAAATAGATAAAGCAAATAGATACAATATTTTAAGACAGTCTCAAAAAGTGATTAAAAATCTCAAAATTTTGTAATACTTAAATTTAGAGTAAATTATGCAATTGATTTCATTATTTGCAAGTTAAAAAAACAAAAAAAAACCGATGACTTCTAATAAATCGATACCTTACTATAACTCTATAAAGCAAAATAAGTAAATTTAAAAAATCATATTTGCCGTACACGGAAATGTAATAATCTACTCTATAGCTCAATACATTATCGTTATATTTCATTTAGAAAAAAAAACTCTCTCTACACAAGCACTTGATCAACCTCCCATAACACAGATTTATTATCACAGCTAAGTAAATACCACTCGACTGGTCCCTATACACCCCAAGCGTTTCGGTGCACTCTCCCGCGTAATCCCGACACCCTCAATGGAAGTCAAGTCCCTAAAGAACGCCTCATTACCTCCAAGCAAAACGCCGACCATTAACCCAGATTGCCGCAGAAATATCCACACTCGCTGTAAACATCCGCACGTGACTGAGCGGCCATTTTGGTCACACGCAAAAATATTCCAGGAAAAAAAAAATGTTTCGCTCAACAATTATTCGACAGAGAAGCGCGTTTCCCCCCTTCTCTTTTCACCCCCCTCTTTCTGAAATTAACCTGGCCTTCGTGTCTGGTACCGCGCTGTTTCCTTATCCAGGTTCCGGGGTCTGCTGATGGTTGCATCAAGCGGGGTGGGAGGGGAAGGGGGTGGGGGACGGGGGTCATTTTGAAAAATTAGCCGGTTATATAACCTGGAGACGGGGTAGATTACGAATTTATATATAAATATGTTAGCTGATAGAGATGTCTCATTTTGCGGAAATAAAATGTGGGGTTTTGAGATGTGGTAAGTTGGTGTTGGGGTGTGGGGGTGTGGTAAGTTGGTGTAGGGGTGTGGTGTGTGGTAAGTTGGTGTAGGGATGTGGGGTGTGGTAAGTTGGTGAAGAGGTGTGGGGTGTGGGTGTGGTAAGTTGTTGTAGGGGTGTGGGACGTGGTAAAATGTTGTAGAGGTGTGGGGTGTGGTACGTTGTAGGGTAGTGGGTGTGGTAGAAAAGTGGTAAGTTGGTGTAGGGGTGTGGGACGTGGTAAAATGTTGTAGAGGTGTGGGGTGTGGTACGTTGTAGGGTAGTGGGTGTGGTAGGAAAGTGGTAAGTTGGTGTAGGGGTGTGGGACGTGGTAAAATGTTGTAGAGGTGTGGGGTGTGGTACGTTGTAGGGTAGTGGGTGTGGTAGGAAAGTGGTAAGTTGGTGTAGGGGTGTGGGACATGGTAAAATGTTGTAGAGGTGTGGGGTGTGGTACGTTGTAGGGTAGTGGGTGTGGTAGGAAAGTGGTAAGTTGGTGTAGGGGTGTGTTGTGTGGTAAGTCGTTGATGGGTTGTGAGACGTGGGTGTGATAAGTTGTAGGGGTGTGGTAGCTTTTAGATAAGTTGTAAGTTATCGTAGGGGTGTGGGAGATGACAAGGTGGCGAAGGGTTCTGGTTGTCGGACATATCGAAGCCGCATTACATCATCTACAAGTTTAGATATGGATCAGGGAAGATAACTCGAACAAGGTCCTATAACTCGAATTTAAAACATACCTTTAAAAAAAATAACCAAGCAAACCATACACATGCTTTTATTTTAACTTCCATTGCTGAATAATGACAATAAATAAACACTTTGATTGTAAAAAGGTAAATTTAAAAAAAAAACTAATTCTTTGTGATGTGATTTTTACTCACAAACACTTGAGCGTTTGCTTGTTGAAAACATGGAACAAAAAACGTTTTAACAAAACAATTATTGTTTCAACTACTTGTTATACTTCCTCATTAAAAACATCCCGTTACTTACTGACAAGTTCAACCCTAATCTAGTTTGTAACTCAGAACTTCTGGTTTATCGTGTTAAATCAATAAACATGGTATAATCAAATAACATCCATCTAAACTTGGCTTCTGATCATGTTCTTGCGAATACTGACTATATTTTTTTAACTTTGTAATTTTTTTAGGGTGTGGGTTTACACAAGAGTACGGTACTGTACACGGAAGCCGTTAGTTACTTTAATTCACGGTTCAAGTTGCCTGAGTGACTGGACATTCTTTCTGGACAAGTTCAGTCATTAAGGGAGGGGGGGAGGACTTTTTTGTGTGTAGCTGTGGCCTTTGTGTATAAGAAAATGTGTGGACTATGTCAGTCGTTTGCTGTTCATAGTAGATTTGTTTTCTATTTCTGAAGAAAGTTAGTCTTAATGTCCTTTGTGTAAACAATTATTTCTGGACAATTTATGTCGTAATGTCATAAGTCGTAAGTATGAAGATTTGATTCTAAACAATTTCAGTCGTAATCTAATATGTAATGTCGTATTTATGAATATTTTGTATGGATAATTTCTGTCGTAATGTCGTAATGTACGAAGATTTGATTCTAGACAATATCAGTTTTAGTGTACTATGTATAAAGAATTTTATCCGACCATTTAAACTGATACTACCCCTCCACCTGTCTGGCACTGATAATAAAAGCACCGTTTGTGGGATAGTTGTGTGCCATTGTTAAATGCTCGACTTTGTTCAGGCAGACTGGCGGATAAATTCCCCTGAGACAAGGGAGGCAAGTCACAAAAAACAATCGTTTAGTTCTAACCAAATTTCTAATCATCAGACAAGTGAATTGATGAATTATAGTTGTGTGAGTAGTTTTAATGTTAGCAATACTCCCATGTTACTACTTTAAAGCATTAACATAAATAGTAATCATAATTGAGTTAGCTAAATAGAGTTAAGCTTACACAATAACTTGTAACAGATCTGATTTATTTCTAAATATGGTGAATATTGTTACATTCAACACTAAGAACATAAGTATAACTACAGCGATCTTACAAAAGGTATTAAAAAAAATAAACAAGTCCACTTCACAACACATACATAATTTAATTTTTTAAAACCTTAGCAACGAGTTTATTTTTTAGCAACAGTAATCTAAAATTTTCTAAAGAATTTTTTTTTTCAAAGCAGAATCGTAGGCCCTCGTTTCGACCTTTATGGTCCGTACGCTAGATCTAGTTAACTGCCCTTTCACTTGAATAGAGTATACAAAAAAAAAACAACCATGTGATTATTTTTTTAGGGTTAGTTATAAAACTAGTTATAAAGTTCAGAGGTAACGTAATTAACTAGTGAATCAGATGCTAATAGGCAGCAAAATTATCGAAGTTCTTTTTTCTTCATAAATGAAAGATGTTGCACAATCTTTTATAAAAAAAAAATGAGTGAAATTTGGACTATTTTTTTTTTAAGAAAATTTTTTTACCACTAAGAAAACTCTTAAATATAACTATACATAAAAAGATTACCTTCTTGCGCTGTAATTACGATGCGGCTTATTAGACGTAATTTAAACACGATGGGACAAACGAATGAACTCCCTTTCATTGAAGAACGACAACCACTTGCTATCAGGGAGAATTATCAAGAGCTGTGAAGTCGGGTTTTTCTAGGTTAAAACATGACAATACGCCGGATGTTGTTACCTCCCTTCCTCCGTCACCCATCTTCCTTGCTCTGTTATAATGGTAACATGACCCTTTTCTCAAGGTTGGATTGTTATACAAGTTTGGAGTGGAAGTGGTTATGGGTAGGTTGGGGTAGGGGTAAAGGTAGGGTAGGGTAGGGTAGGGTAGGGTTGGGTTGGGTTGAGTTGGATAGGGTAGGGTAGGGTAGGGTTGGGTTGGGTAGAGTAGGGTAAAGTAGGGGAAGGGTTACGGGTAGGGGTAGCGGTATGGGTAAGGTAGGGTAGGGTAGGGTGGGTAGGGTAGGGTAGGATGGGTAGGGTAGGGTAGGGTAGGGTAGGGTAGGGTAGGGTAGGGTGGGGTGGGGTGGGGTGGGGTGGGGTGGGGTAGGGTAGGGTATGGGTAGGGGTAGGGGTAGGGGTAGGGTTGGGTAGGGTAAGGTAGGGTTGTGTAGGGTAGGGTAGGGTAAGGTAGGGTGGGTAAGGCGGGGTAGGGTGGGGTGGGGTAGTGTAGGGTAGGGTTAGGGTTAGGGGTAGGGTTAGGGTAGGGTAGGGTAGCGTATGTGTATGTGTATGAATATGGTTATAAATATGAATATGGGTATGGGTATGGGTACGGTAGAGTAGGGTGGGGTGGGGGTAGGGTAGGGGTACGGGTCTGCGGTATGATATGGATGGGAGAGGGGGAGGAGCTTTTAACTAGGTCGCCAAACATTCGTCCTTGACCCGTGAGGAGAAATCAGTGAATCAGAACGGAGGATGTGGAGATGAAATTAAAGTTGATGGCGTTACGCAACATTAAACTTACAGCAGGGGTTCTTAAAGGGGTGCATGCGTGCCTCAGTGCCAAAAAATTACAAGGCAGTGGAATGTAATTTATAAAGCTAGTATCTTTATTTATACCAGAGAAGTAAATAGTACATGCTTAAATGGCACTTATATCAATGTATTAGGAAGGACTGCAAACAATGAGCCAACTTTCTAAAAAAAACTCGTTATAATACGTGATAGTATTTGAAATCACGCGTTTTAGCAATATTGATTGTCATACTACACACTACATCAGAGCCACATTAAAGATTGGAGAAACACTGAAATAACCTTAAGCATTGCATTAAATAAAATCACACGCTAAATATCTGAAAATCAGTGATAGTACACTACGCTTTACTTCTTTAGATCCAATGTTTAAGATTTGAGAATCCTTGCCATCAAAGTACACGATACTGCGTGACAAATCACCAATGAATCACTTATCCCAGCCAGCAGAAGTGATCTGTGTATTCATTTCGTATGTCGTAAATATTTAACATCTTTTTAATTCCTTTGGCACTTGCGCAGTCAAGCGTGACATATCACTTACAATCGGCCCATGTGAACTGCATTGCTTAGAATCTGTTTCACTTTTATTTTTTTAAATGCCAAATATTTTAGATTTAAAGTAACTTACATTACTGTTTCATATTTTGAAAAAAAAATAATATTCAGAGGTTTCTTTTTTAATTTAACGCATTATAATTTTTCTAGTTTCATATTGTTATAAGAATAATGTTACAGAAACGATTTTATCAAATCAATTACATAGGTCTATGAAGTTAATTATTGTAGAGAGCTTTACCACGTCAGCAGTCCATTCTTGAAAAATATTCTTTCGAGTTTTAACATTTTAAACTTTTTTACCACAACGAACAGGGAAAAAGAGAACGGCATATCAGCACCATAATAGTGATTATAATACTATCCTTCACAGTTAGGATATTAACATTATCTACAGTGATGGTACTATATCATTCAAAGTTGTGATATCAACATCATATACAGTGATGGTACTGTATCATTCAAAGTTGTGATATCAACATCATATACAGTAATGGTACTACTATCATTCAAAGTGGTGATATCAGCATCATATACAGTGATGGTACTACTATCATTCAAAGTTGGGATATCAACATCATATACAGTGATGGTACTGTATCATTCAAAGTTGTGATATCAACATCATATACAGTAATGGTACTACTATCATTCAAAGTTGGGATATCAATATCATATACAGTGATGGTACTACTATCATTCAAAGTGGTGATATCAGCATCATATACAGTGATTGTACTACTATCATTCAAAGTTGGGATATCAACATCATATACAGTGATGGTACTGTATCATTCAAAGTTGTGATATCAACATCATATACAGTAATGGTACTACTATCATTCAAAGTTGGGATATCAATATCATATACAGTGATGGTACTGTATCATTCAAAGTTGTGATATCAACATCATATACAGTAATGGTACTACTATCATTCAAAGTTGGGATATCAATATCATATACAGTGATGGTACTACTATCATTCAAAGTGGTGATATCAGCATCATATACAGTGATGGTACTACTATCATTCAAAGTTGGGATATCAACATCATATACAGTGATGGTACTGTATCATTCAAAGTTGTGATATCAACATCATATACAGTAATGGTACTACTATCATTCAAAGTTGGGATATCAATATCATATACAGTGATGGTACTACTATCATTCAAAGTGGTGATATCAGCATCATATACAGTGATGGTACTACTATCATTCAAAGTTGGGATATCAACATCATATAGAGTGATGGTACTACTATCATTCAAAGTTGTGATATCAACATCATATACAGTGATGGTACTATATCATTCAAAGTTGTGATATCAACATCATATAGAGTGATGGTACTACTATCATTCAAAGTTGTGATATCAACAACATATACAGAGATGGTACTACTATCATTCAAAGTTGTGATATCAACATCATATACAGTGATGGTACTACTATCATTCAAAGTTGTGATATCAACATCATATACAGTGATGGTACTACTATCATTCAAAGTGGTGATATCAACATTATATACAGTGATGGTGCTACTATCATTCAAAGTTGGGATATCAGCACCTAAAAAGTTATGGTTTTACTAACATGCACATGAAGAATATTACCATAATACACTGTAGACACAATTGCCAGATGAAGCATTACATTTATAGTGTCATGGAATATTTTTTTAATGTATAGTCCCTATGTTAAAGTCAAAAGATTATGATCGTTTTATAACCGTTCATGTTTCAAAAATGTCCTCCATGATCGGGCCTGGTGTATTCTATCCATTCATGGGTGTTTGTCTAGCTCTTAAGTCAGCTGACTTTACGTCATTGGGCCGTGATTTGCATTGGTGAGTGGCTCTCAAGGCTCTCTGGCCCATTACTCCCAGCATTGAGGAAATAAAGTGAGACACAAAAAATTAACTGCCCAAATAAGGGAAGTACCAAATTGATAATCTCGTTTTTATTTTCTTCTGATAAGACTTTTAAAGCTAACTGACACAAGGCAGCTGAAGCAGAGCTGGCGTTAAAACTGTGATGAAGTGCTTAGGTAGCAAGCACGCGAGATAGCACCGTTTACAATCACACGTTTATAATCGCCAACTTCTGCTGGGTACCTATTACAGCTGGGTCGGCTCATCAAATTGACTCGAGACTTTTGTTCTAACGATGAAGTACTCTAACACTGGAGAATGTGGTCCTGAGTATTCACAAAGAAGCCCTCTATAAACTTGACTGTACCAGTTTTTCTTTAATCAATACTTGTTTGAGATATTTATTACACAAAAAAAAACAACACAGGAAGTTTTTTCCTGTTAAATTACCATTTATTAGCAGTGCATTGATTCATGTATTGATACATCTATTAACCGATGGTATCGGAACTAATAATATAACGAAAAAGAAAAGATCGAATACTATGATAATCGTCGCATTCACAAGCAACCAGATTTTCTGATAATCGATTACGGGCGTCACACCATATCTCTAGCATCGATTACCTCTTGTTTAATTAAACCCAGTAATTTTGTCCATCGTGAATTTACATTCAGGGTGTCGGCACTTTACGGTAAATTACGCATCGATTTCTTATAAATTTTGATCCAACCATCTTTTTTAACGACCGAGACCATTTTTTATCGTCTTTTACACTTCCGGTAATTAAAAAACACCAACACAACCCCACACCTTTTCCCTAATATTCGTTTTCCTCCCAGTTCCGCTATAAAATAATAGAACACGACATTGGAAAAAAAATGGATGTCGGCAAGTTGTTGAACTCTCTGCCCCAGTTAAAGGTGGAGATTTGTTCAAATCTAGAGTCCTAGAACACGCCAATTTAACAGCTTGTCGGAGTAAACTTTAGCCCCAAGCCAGAACTTTGCGTGCAGAGTCGGAATAACGGCGTGCCGAGTCGGAATAACAGCGTGCCGAGTCGGAATAACAGCATGCCGATTAGGAATAATCGGGTGCCAAGTAGGCAAAAGCACTGAACGTTCTGCGAATAAAGTCCTACCATAGGGAATATGTTCAAACAAGAGTCTATTAATCACAGGAGGTGTTTTTTTTAAGTCTGGTACAATATATAGGATACTGTAGTTCCATAAAGAGGGTTTTGTTTTAAAATGGGACACAATAGTTTGACATTGCAGGCTGGTACTTGTTATAACATGTCGTTATTACTTAGCCGTTTGTCTAATGAAACAGCACAGACTTGAAAAACCATCACTTATAATTTTTGCGTGAATTAAACTATCACAGTAACGATTAAAAAACTTATCTTTAATTTAATTTAAATGTCTCTTCATATTAAAAAACTTATCTTTAATTTAATTTAAATGTCTCTTCATATTATAATTAGAACACGTAGGTTTATATATAAGGTTGAACATGTAAATCAAACATAAATAAGTGTAATGCGAGTTATAAATCAATCTGATTATTTTTATTTTAATCAGTTGACTCTTTTGGGGTACTGTTAGGGTTAGGTCAAATAAATTCATGAAACACATAAATTGTATTTTCTCTTTTTGCTATCAGAACATCATACAGAGAGTAACTTTTATTATACAATTTTAACAATGGGGTCTTGGTGGGTCTAAAATCTCGCGGAATCCGAACACAAAGCTTTAGATTTGTTTCGGAATAGTAGGAACTAACATCTAAATAAGGTCAAATATCGTGTTTACACTTGAGACATGTATACTACACATGTGTAGAAAAAAAATCGCAGCAAGTTGGTATGTATGTTCCGCGGGAAAAGTGTTTTTAAATACATAATACCAACTTGCAGCGGGATATTTTTTTCCTAGACATGTATAGCATACATGTAGACATGTATAGTATACATGTCACAATTGTAAACGCGGTGTATTGAGTAAATAGTAGTTACATTTATTCCTACACAGAGGAAAAATTCAAGATTTAAAATAAATCAACAAACTAGAGCTAGATACAATTTTATTTTCGAACTTTGCGGTTATAAAAACGTTACAATCGAACAAGATGGTTTTTTTCGATACAAGTATAAAGCAACAGATGGTAGTCTACTTACCATCAGCAATAAACGATAAGATTTTATACTCCTTCACTCCCACAGTAAACACAACGATAGATATTATTAGAATACAACACAGCTCAACAAAAAAGCCGGCACTTTTCATCCCTTTTCAATGTCGTAACAAATTCATTCTCCGCCTTTAATTAATCAAGACCTCCATCAAATCACGAAACACTCAACATATCTGCTGATGTATAATACTGTATTGACAGCATGCAAGCCAGCCACATAAAGCAGGCACAAGTTTGATGTGTTTTTTTTCCCCAAAAGATCTGCGTCTATGCGGTCGTGTAGATAAGAACACCCATATTCAGCCGACTAGTTATAAACACGACATACACACAGGATTTATGACACTTACATGCACTGAGGGGAGAAAGAAAATAACAGCTGAAGGGTTTTGTTGTATCGTGATGAAATGTACTTCAATTTGATCAATTAAAGTTAAACACAGGATGGGCGATTGTGTTGGGTTCGCGTGATAGCATAACAAGATGTATGGGTTTGTGCGTAAAAGCGTAACAAGATATTGTTGTATGCGTTGTGTTTGAAAGCGTAACATGATATTTACTTATGGGTTGTGCGCAGGGTTGGACTGGCTGTGCTGGAGAGGCCCAGGGTATTTTAAAAGAGGTCACTAACCCCTGAATGATATTTTCATTGTACATTTTTTTTCCTCCAAAACCTGAATTATACGCAATGGTATGAGGGAATGGAAATGGAAAAAATGGAGAAATAAAAGAACCTTTTTTTTCAAAGCAAATCACTAATTGGATTATTACAGCACTGTTTTTCTGGGGCCCACCTAGATATTTTTCTGGGGCCCACCTCGATATTTTTCTGGGGCCCACCTGGATATTTTTCTGGGGGCCCACCTGGATATTTTTCTGGGACCCACCTGGATATTTTTCTGGGTCCCACCGAGATTTTTCCTGAGGGCTTACCGGTTTTTTTTTTCGGTAGACCGGTGGGCTCGTCCTAACCTAGTTGTGCGTGAATGCGTAATAAATTCTGCTTTATGGGTTGTTGGGTCATATGATATCAAGGGCAGAAAGGGCACGTAAAAAATAATTTTTTCTTCCATTAGTGCCGGTCTGACTTTGGTGCGCATCGCGAGATTTGCGACGCAACTCAGCTTACTAGAAATGCAAGGGCTCAAAATTCAACATTTGAAATAGCTTATTTGAACTTGTTAGTTTTAGAATTTCACCTTCAAAATAGAGAATTCATTTCCAGTAGGGGAAGTAAAAAGATAGTTTATGTTTTTAAACTGTCGCATTAAAGTATGATGTTAAAAATAATTAAGTGTCTATAAAAAGATTGTACTTGGGAATGATTTATTTGTTCCAATCTTAGACAGGAAGTTGGCGAATCTAAGACCTGGATTGAATAGGCGGGGTGAGTCAAGGTTGATGATTTAATAATAATACATGCAGGAATAAATTATGGTTTTAATGAGTCTGCTTGGTGGATATTTATGGTGGCTGTTGACGTGTGCAGATAGTATTTGTGGGTGCTTTTGATAATTATGGTTTGCGGGTGTATACTGAACCCAAAACTTAACTCTAACCCTCATTCTAGCATTTCCATTAAAATTAAGTCTAATCTGAAAGGTAATCTCGTACCTTGTCGTAATCCTAACTTCAGCTTAGGTAAATAACGTTGTTTATTGTATCGTGTGTTCAACTGTTAAGTAATTTTCGTATGGTAACGTATAACCTTTGGTCATATTTCTGTACGAGTAGACACATACATTCGTGAAATATAAACATTATCGTGGCGTTATATTACATAAAACTTGACATCGTATACACGGGCAATATAAATTATTAATTATAAACTTTACCGGGCTGTCAGGGAACATAAACTTTGACGTCATACTCTCGGGCAATATAAACTTTCTCAACATGACAAAATTCATGACACCGTATACACTATAAACATGACTAAATTCTTGACACCGTATACAATATAAACTTTCTCAACATAACAAAATTCTTGACACAGTATACAATATAAACTTACACAACATGACAAAATTCTTGACGCCGTATAAAATATAAACTTACACAAACATGACAAAATTCTTGACGCCGAATAAAATATAAACGTACACAACATTTCAAAATTCATGACACCATACACACAATATAAAACTTCCACAGGCTGTCAGATGACAAAAACTTTGACGCCACACTCTCTGACGATATAAAATTTCACAACACAACAAAAGCACCATGCGCTGTAATCTTGTCTCAATCCTATTCTTCTCGCACAAAGGCGCCTAACTTTGTCTTTTCTTGTAACCGCATAATTTTTTTTATCATTCGTGAGCTTGTGGTGGTATGCAGGTAGGGGGGGGGGGGAGGGGTGGGGGTAGGAGGGGGGGGGGGGGGCTGATAAATTCTGATCACCGAGGACAATATTTCCAGCTCATTGTTTGATTTACATTTTTTTTATTATCAGCCCGTCATGATGGAGCTGATGGATGAAGGGAGATAACACACGGGGTGAAGCGTTGCTAGGGAAAACATGAAGTGAAGTGAAGGGCTGGGGAAGGAGAGGTAAAACGTCGGGGTTGTTTGTAAATACACTTGTGGTTCGAAACAACGATAGAAGGTTCTCAAAATGGCTAGACAATGATTGTTTTCTCATTGGGGGTGAAAGAGGGAGGGGGGGGGTGGAAGGTTTGTTTTTCTTTGTTTAAAGAATAGTTTTGGTTGAAAAAAATTATAGAAGGTTCTGAAAATGGCTAGACAATGTTGTTTTTTTTTTTTTTTTGAGAAGTGAAGGGAAAGGGGTGGGGAACCGGGGGTGGAAGTTAGATAACCGGGGTTGTTTTTCGTTGTTTAAAGAACACTATGTTAAAAAAAAATATAGAAGGTTCTCAAACTGGCTAGACAATGGTTTTTTTTTTCTTTGAAAGGTAAAAGGGGGGGGGGGGTGGAGGTTATGGATGGTAGATAACCGTTTTTCCCCCGTTGTTTAAAGAACACTTTTGGTGGGGGGGGGGGGGGTGTAGGAAAACAGGGTTATGTGTAAATACATATGTGGTTTAGAGGTTTTCAAACAATCTAGACTTCATGGGGTTTTTGTTATCAGGGGGGGGGGTGCGGATTATATTGGAAAATGTTTGTTTTAAAAAAAAATCAGCACATATTCTTCGTACCACTGAGAAGATTCTCTAACTGATTAAACAATGATTTTTGAGTGTCATTTTATTACACAGCAATTCATGGTCCCGAAAGGGTGTAAGAACATTCAAGAGAAGACAACCACTCTCACTGATTTCAGACGAGATGCACACGTTTGGCGTAAGGCCGATGTTGTGTTCGGTTTAAACAGAGTTATGATTGATTAACCGCTAGCGCCATTGAATTGATATCATTGGGCAATACAGATTAAAAATAGACGAGACCTCAGCGCCAAGGGAGATAAGTTTGACAAGTTCGTTGTCCTAAGCGGAGTAATGTTTCATACACTTGTGCAGGAAAGGGGTTATTTTAAGAAACACTTTCACGTGGATAATTTTAGTTTTATCACGTGGCAAATTGTCTAGGCTAGATGTAAACTTGGAACCGTCATAATAGCAGATAACCGTTAGCTCTTTATATATATATATATATATATATATATATATATATATATATATATATATATATATATATATATATATATATATATATATATATATATATATAACAGAAATTCGGAGATAAATAAAAAAGTAGATCTGTTTTAGGAAAAAGTAATAAATGATACAATGCTCAATAAGAATTAGGGCTAAGGTACATGTCATATTTACAAATGGCCACATTTTTCTTGACTCGTATGTCTAAAAACAAAAACAAATGTCCATATTTGCAATCATTATAAACCTATTTCGAAGGGAAGAAAACTAAATGTAATAGAAAACAAACTTATAAAAATTACAAATTGGACTTATCGTTAGTTTTAGCAGTCTGGCTTGTTTGCTTGTGTAAACCAGCAAGGGAAATAAGCAGCTGTAAAGTTTATAGTTGCCCTTGTCGATACTAAACCAACACTGGCTCGATTAACTCGTTGACTTGTATTGAAAGCTGATCGGACAAGCGAGCCGACACGTGGGGGAAATCTATACATTTATATGAGGTTACACATGTCCATTTGATAAGAGGTCTTAGTCATTGGCAGGGTGAGGCTTTCGTGGGGGCTTGGTTGTGGTCAAGATGGTCAGAGTAGGCGTCTCATTGACAGGGTGAGGCTTTCGTGTGGACGTGGTTGTCCGAGTGGTCAAGATGGCTAGAGTAGGCGTCTCACTGACAGGATGGGATGTTGGGGGCTTGGTTGTGGTCAAGATGACCAGAGTAGGCGTCTAACTGACTGGCAGGGTGGGATGTAGGGGCTTGGATGTCCGAGTGGTCAAGATGGCTAGAGTAGGCGTCTCACTGACAGGATGGGATGTTGGGGGCTTGGTTGTGGTCAAGATGACCAGAGTAGGCGTCTAACTGACTGGCAGGGTGGGATGTAGGGGCTTGGTTGTCCGAGTGGTCAAGTTGGCCACAGTAGGCGTCTTACTGACAGGATGGGATGTAGGGGCTTGGTTGTCCGAGTGGTCAAGTTGGCCACAGTAGGCGTCTTACTGACAGGATGGGATGTAGGGGCTTGGTTGTCCGAGTGGTCAAGATGGCCACAGTAGGTGTCTCAATGACAAGGTGGGATGTAGGGGCTTGGTTGTACAAGTGGACAACCTGGTTGGGACTAAGGTAGGGCGTTTTAGTACTTGTTGGCCTGTAGTACCTAGTTGGGTTGGTTGTTTTAATAGTCTGGCAGATTACCTCGTCCATACGCAGCTTATTTTTATTGTACAAACATAATAAAAACCATTCTGATCCCTGAGTCCACGCGGCTCTGATGGGTACCTAACTCACGTTAGGGAAAGTAAAGATGGCTGGGCATAGTGCTGACCACATTATCCCGTCTTACACAGAAGTCAAGAAACATATGAGCTCTACTTCATATGCACAATTGATCTCTAGGTCTAAAGAGGAATCTTTTTCATCCAAATCATTTTAATTTTAGGTTTTCTGGTAATTATCTACTAAAATAAAATTATAATTATAATTAGAAAACTTTTTTCTCAAAGGAAGTAATTATAAAATAAATTATCTTTGAATTAATCACCTGAATATTGAAGCGTGTTCGGCAAAGCAAGTTAATAATCAGCGCGGCATTTAAAAAAAATAATTTGATTTCTAAAAATAACTAGCAACTAAAATGAACAACTATTATTCAAACTGAAACAGAAACAGGTACGAGCATTTCTATTTACATTTCTTTAAAATATAAACACAATGTTGTCTAAAATAACCACTGAGAGGATAAACCAAATGTAATATCCGATGAAATACATCAAAATCCGGACAGAAAATTTTTAAGGTAAAACACGATAGCTGATAACTTTGAGTTCCCTCTTGAGCTTTATGGGTATGTTGTAAGTGAGCGCTTCCTGGGCCACGCCCCAGCCTCGTCTGAGATAAGATACCCTCGTTAACAGCGCGCCTTCATCGGCCCCGGGGTGATGTTGACAAGAAGAGGATGCCTGTACCCACAACATCATCAGCAGCATCAACCTTATCGTCCGGCTTGTTAACAAATGCCGCATCAACGTGAACAATATCGACTCGATGAATATATCCTTTTAATAGCGCTGTGGATATGCTTCTACACATAATAATCTCTCAAACAATTACGATTGTAGAAGTTAATCACACCAGATAGACAAAGATATATATATAATTATATATATATATATATATATATATATATATATATATATATATATATATATATATATATGCTGTTTTAAAAAAATGCTATCGGATGCTGGTTATTAAGGCAACCTCCGTGTAAAAGTACACAGAGAATAAGCGCATGTAGCCACCCTGCCTCCAACTGTTTTCAAGTGGGGAACCAGCTTTAAATTAGCTTGACCTTGGTCAAACGAAGGACGAATATGACACTATTCTTATCGTTTTGAAATTGACAACGCCCACACAAAATAAGTTGTTTTCTTGTCAGATCACGGTGTCTTGACGCCATCTTTACCAGCGTGGGGTGGTGAAATTGTGTTGTTTGATTTAGGAGAGACACCTTTCATATTGTGTCCTCTGTAAACTTGGTAAAGTTGATCCATTGTTACGTGACAGTTGTATCGAGAGAAAACCACATTGTTCCTTTCTGTAAACCAGACCCCCATCACCAATAAACCATTAAAAGCCCAGCCTCTTTATACTTTAACAGAGATATGTACTAAACATTTTAAAAAATGTTTTGATATTGATAAGATGAGGGGCGGTGTGGTCGGATGGTAGAGCGTTGCCTTTTAACTCAAAAGTCTCGTGTTCGAATCCCGGGCTTGAGTAGAGACAGCTAGACATCGTGCTTAACACACTAGCCTCCATATACCTAGCTCACATAAATTGTGGGTGAACTACTTCTCCTGCCCTATGGACCGTCAGGTTCGTAAAGTTACTGTACTTTTTATATCGACAAGAAGACAGTTTTCTAGTTACTATGTAATACACTCAGCGAATAGCTATCCCTTTCAGGAATATCGGTTTCGACTTTTATAGAGGTGACATGGGTACTTTTCTTTATGCCCCTTTACTTGTAGTGATCAAGGGTAGACTGGGTTAAATATAGGACTCAACATAGAAATAAATCCCAAAAATTAATGTCCGATAACTCCGCTGGAATAGAGTGAGAGTTATCTCCCATCTATGGTACTTCGCCTGGTCATGTGATTTTGTCTAAATATTGAGACTAGAAACTAACCATGATCGACACACTAAGATGATAGATTTCAGAAAAGATTAGGAGAATCTCAATTTTCACCGACTTAGTCAGCAGGAATCGATTACAAGTTTTTCCTTTTTAATGCATTATTAAAGCAGCTTTTAGCTTCGTAAAATCTAATCGTCAAGATTTTAAGTCAACATTGGAATTTTTTTTTTAGCTTGTATAACTAAAAAAAAAAACTTTAAAAGTTTTTAAGTTGATCTGTGATGGGTGAAAGATAGGGCACAAGTTAAACTGGCTTTCATAACGTTAGGAAAGTTCTGAGACAAATAATGAAGAAAAGTGGAACATTAACAACATCATAGCCTTGAAACTAGGAGCTTAAAAAACTATTTTATGTCTTCATTTAAATGTATTTTATTTAGTCCAACGCGGAATAATATTATACGGTGTAATTACGTTCTTGTTGTAAAGTGGTTTAAGATATTCAGTTTGTTTTTCAATATGGTATCAGGACATTGCATAGCAATAAGCAAAACGTGTTTTGGTTTTTTTTCACCGAAATATTACACAAAGATAGTGGTAAGGAAAACATGGGAAACAGGTTGGGAATTCACATAGTAAATTTACGCTGTGTCTGATTTAGGATAGTTAAAAAATAACATGGTTAACTAATGAGGATGGCTAAAGGAACTAGTTCAGAAGATAGTTAGCCTCTGTAGTTAAATAAAGACCCTAGTTCAGAAGATAGTTGACCACTAAGGATGGCTAAGGTAACTAGTTCAGAAGATAGTTGACCACTGAGGGAAGTTTGGGAAACTAGTTCAGCTTGGGAGACTCTTGGTGTCAACGCTCTTATAGGACTACAGGCTTCATTTCCTAGAGAGAGGACAGGACAAAGTCCTAGTAGAAGACAGGCTTATGTCTTAGAAGACGATAATTCTATGTCATAATGGGGCTTCAAGCCAATATACGAGTAGGACGACAGGTCAATGTCCTACTGTGACGACAGGACTATGTCCTAGTCAGACGACAGGACTATGTCCTAGTGGGGCGACAGGCTTACTGGGACGACAGGACTATGTCCTAGCGAGACGACAGGTCTATGTCCTAGTCAGACGACAGGACTATGTTCTAGTAGAACGACAGGCTTACGTACTATGAGGTCGGCCGATAATCTACTTCATTCACCAATACATACTAGAATTTTGTTTTAAATCTGCTTAAAACCCCATTTAAATTACAAGTTGTTTTTTAACAAGATCATTTTGAACATCCAGTTTTTACTTGATTAACAGCTCTTTAAAAAACGCAACGAATAAATTGATGATCTAGTTTTTTAATAATAAACTGAAGAAGCCATTTTGTAAAAAAATGAATGGATAGAAGGTTAATTAGAGATTCTGGCAAGGGCAGGAAGTTTTTTTTTCAAACAGACGAAAAAAAAGATTCTCCTATTTAAAACTAGAAAAATCTTCACAAGGTTGCAGTTATATTAATTTTAAAGCAATAAATCAATCTAGATGTGGGGTACTCTCAGAAGGCAAAACCTTAACGGTCTAGATGTTACAGAGATTTTGTTTTTATATCTTGAGAGACATCTTGAAAAACAAAAAAATGCCTGCTCACACAAAATTTTTTTTTTTACAACAAGCTATAAATTTGTGTTTTTAATTTACCTCCATGAAAATCAATCGCTACCGAAATAAAGCTGTCATCAACGAAACAAATCTGCCAAACAGAATTTATTTGAAATAAAAAACGGCCACACTTAAAACCTCGAGCTGCCAACATCAATGGTTTGTGAAATAAAATAAAATCTGGCCAGTATCAACTAAAAGGCCGAGTTCCTTAGCAACACAAGTTCAGACGACACAGCAAAAAAAAAAAAAATCCGTTATAAATAAATGTATTAATACACGGGAGGGGAGGGTGTGGATTAGGTGTACTTAAAATTATCCAAGTCGGTTTTACTTCAAAGTTTAGTTGACATTTGGCACTGATTTATTTTAAAAAATGCAAATTTAGCCGAATAAAATTTTTAGTGGAAGGTAAAATTAGACTTGATCGATAAGACACGCCTTTCAATATCTAGGTTTATGATATATATATATATAGCGTCTATACACTAGTGATTGTTAACATGGGTTCGACCGAACCCCAGAGATTCGGTGAGTCAGTCTTAGGGGTTCGGCGGAGGTCAAGACACACACCCGATGCATAACTATCGGATTTTGTCTGTGCGGACGATAGAACTATGGAGAAGGGTTCAATGATTGCGCATATGAAACTAGTGACACATATAAAACCAGTGTTTCATGCAGACTTGCTCTTTTTCTGGAGGGGGGGGGGGCTTGAAATTTTTGGGGGTGGGGAGGGGAGAAGTGTCGGACACTGGTAAAAGTATATATTTTCTATATCAATTATTTTTTCGTTCGCCGGGGGGGGGGGGGGAAGACTTACTTTGAGTGCAGAGCCCCCCTCCCCCCCCCACCACCCCCCTCCGCTCCCCCCCCCCCCTTTCCCACCACCACCACACCCCCCCTCCTGAAGAGATGCCTGAAACTCTGGTACCTCCAAAACGGTTAAGAGCTACTGCTATACAACTATCGTCTTGTATAATTACTTGCTTGGCGTGTTGTTTTGATGATGTTTTCAGTTTAAGGTTAATCTGTGTGCTACTCCATTTCGTTGGTTTTGTGAGATTTTGTGGCTGGTGTTTCTGATTGCGTTTTTCTTTCAGATTGGCGACCGGAAAATGAGCAACGCGAAGCAGCGCACAATAAAGGGTGCGCAAAAGCACATTGTTTTCTTACATCTAGATCTAGATCTAAATCTAGAATTTCAGACATTAGTAAAGGATGACCACATGTACATTGTAGCTTTTATTTTTGGAGCATTGTAAATTTTTTTCCAAAGCTCGACAGTATCAACAGCTCCAAATACTTGACGATTTTTCTTCTTAGATCACTGCAATTATATAAATTAAAGGTGTTTTGTTTATTTTCCATATTTAAAATTGTGTTTCATTTTTAAATAACAATAGGTCAAGTTAACATAATTTTTTTACAATACTGTTTATGTATAATGTTTTGTAATTTAAAAAAATATATATGACTAGATTAAGTTCTTTACACAATTATTTATTCTGGTTATCGAGTTAGAGAATTTAATTCTAAGTTCATTCCCTTGATGTAACAAGGATTTTCATGGGAGGTAATAAATTGCACTAATTTTTTTTCTCGGTTTTAAATTATTCTCGACACCCGCGTCGAAATTTTCACTATATCTGCTCCTAAAAATGAAGTTCTGAAAAGGCGAGGGGACATTGGGCGCATGAAATGTATAGGTCACTTTTCGTGTTTGTTTTTTACTAATTTTTCCAACGAGGGAGGGGACAGCTTTACTACTAAAATGAACGAAATAAAGATGTAGGCCTATATAATTGTACCAACTACTACAAAATGAACTGAACTTTGTATATATTGGGCTATACTCACATGGTTAACTTTTAATAAGTAAAAAAAAAAACAGCTGTTTTTATTATTCTTAAAGAATGTTTAAAAATTGTAAAAATATTCCACTGCAATTTGCATAGAAGTCATCAAACAATGAACGACTGAGCATTTTTGCATGGGATTAGCTTTTTTCAAGATCGATAAGATTTTTAAAAAATTGAATACTCATTCAACTTAGTTCTGAGATTCTAAGACACCCCCACCACTCCTCCGCCTTCTTTTCCCTCGAATACTCTCCATCAAAAGTCAATTTACTTTACAGAAAAAGATACAGATTACATAGATATTCACCATATACATAGAAATCAATTTGGCAAAAAGCCAGCCTCGTCACATGAATAACATTTACAAGATCTCTAACACAAAAATAAACAATGAATATTTTATAATTATCCAAACATTTTAAATTAATAGAATTATCTGGGTACCAAAAATCACTGCCTGATTATTTTCAGTAAAGTTTTGGGCAGAAGAACTAACATAAATATTTCAAAATTTGTGCTGCTCAGTTTCTTGCACTTTGTAAGTTTGATTCTGTTTTCTTTTCTTTTAATTTCGTTGATTAATTCACACAATTTTAAACGTACCCCGACTAGTGTCAATGTTATGCTAAAAGTTTACATCAACATTTTTTTCTCAAAGATAAACAGGATAGTCGGTTCTAAAAACTTTTTTTTTCAATCAACGGAAATTTTTTAAATGTACTAGATCAATATTTAACTTTTCTGTATTTACATTTAGAGGAACAATTTTTTAGGCGAATCTCAAGGGTTAGTCTATAAGTTAGGATCATCTTGTTACGTATGTTGACGGCCTGTGACTTTAAAGTTCAAAGTCAAATTTCAAATTACTAGTTGGGAATATTTTGAAATTTTAAATAGATTGAAAAAGTTTTATTAAAAAAATAATCTTCTTCAATATATTTTTTCACTTTTTAGTATCACAGTAAAAAAACAAAGATTCCTCTTTTTAAACCTAGCGATCCATTAAGCAAATGAAATAGAGATCAAAGGTTTCTTAACTCCGGCATATGAAGGGATGGTTTAGTCAGAATTTTGCCTAATCGCCTTTATTTACCCTGACTTGAATCAGATACCCATCAGAGATAGGTACAATAAGGGCGGTCCTACTCTCACAAGTCTAAACCGAGATCCGAACTCGAGACCCTTGGGCTAGCAGCCAAACACAGTCACTGAGTTTAACTGTATTTGTGTATTAAGATTTCAATCGTTCCTATTTTAACAGCGTTATGTTGTTGTTGATTTAATTTGTGACTAAGACTATCTTAATGAGCATGTGAAACGCACTACCATACACATGAAAATTGATACTTTCTAAGGGTTATATTCGAAAAGTAATGTTTTAATGTTTTTTTCTTGTCTTAAGCAGAGTTTCTTTCAGGAATCTCTCCACGGAAGTTTTTAAAAAAAATCAGAATTATCAAGAACTACTTTGCTCTAAAATCTATTACCAAACATAAAACCACCCGATAGAAGAGATTTAATATCTGTTTATGATTCGTGGTCATTGAAACAAATGAACTCTGGTCGAAAAGGTAACGTTACCTTTTTTTTTTAAAAAAAGAAGTGATAGCTATTTTTAACATATTTGCAGGGACAAAACACGTGGCACATAATACCACAATGTAGGCGGCCTATGATAACTATTCAGGTTGGGTGTATTCATTTCAGCCTCAGACACGGAAGTTCCAGCGAAATTTTCTCCCGGCTGAAAAATGATGGGTGGATCGTCTTACGGTGAGATGTATGTCCATACCTTAAATAGATGTCACGATATTGACACGCTGCTTTACCCAGCTCTTTTTAATAACAATCATCAGAATCAGATGAATGGGCACAGGAGACGACACGAACTCTCCATTTCCCCACCCACCTTATTACATACGGAATGAGAGGCAATGTACTTTCTGAAATATATATATATATATATATATATATATCAGAGGTTCTTAACCTGGGTTCTTTGAATCCCAGGGTTCTTGAGTCAGGCTCAGTGGTTCGGCGTAGGTCAAGACACGCTCCCAACTCCCAACTCAAAAGATTCATGATCGGAATATATTAGTGCAGAAGATAGAACTATTGACGAAGGGTTCGGTGAAGGCGCATATGAAACTCTAGTGGTTCGGTACTTCAAAAGGTTAAGAACCACGTTCTATATATATATATATATATATATATATATATATATATATATATATATATATATATATATATATATATATATATATATATATATGCGTGTGTGTGTTGGTGTGTGTGTGTATTAAATAGTTTTTAAATTATTAAATGTGTATGTGTAAATATGAATGTAGATAAAGCCATTACAGAGAGACAAATAATATATTTAATTTTTTAAATGAGGCCTACCTTACTCGGCCCATCCAAGAGTATAAGAAAAACATTCCCACCAAGATAACAACACTATTGATAAAGTGCTCTAGTCCAGCCAGACCTACAGTACACTGACACCATTACTGTCTTGTTGAGGCTTCCGTGGAAAGTATGGCAGGACCAATGACGCGTCCACCCCCTCGTGGTCAGACTGCATGACGTTTTGATGAGATCTCCGCCCACTGAGATCTGTTCACGAGCGGGCCTGTTAGGTCTGTTGTGTGTTGGTAAACAAATAGGCCTACAGATTCAAACACATATGGGCCTACTATGTGTATGTGATTAACTATCCAGTTGAACAAACACTGCCCTAGTTTGAATAGGTAAATAAATCCAGACAGAACACACATATGGGTTTAGTGCTTGTATGTGTTGGTAATTAACAACCCAGTCGAGCACTTTTGGTAAACAAATGTCAAGCACATATGGGCTTATTATGTGTAGGTAAACTACTACAGACCGAAACACATATGGTTAACTCCCTATACGTGATGATAATTGACAACCTACTCGAGCACATATGAACATAAATGATGGTAACCAAATGTCAAGCACATGTGATCCTATTATGTGTTGGTAAAATACTATCTCTATAAGCCGTGGGTAATTTTTAAATAAGGAAAAAGTTGGGGGTAGTGCGTCGCTGTAGAGTTTATTCCAGGCATGCCCCCCCCCCCCCCTCTCCGAACGAAATGGAATTAATATAGAAAATATATACTTTTTAACAGTGTCCGCCTCCCCCTCCCCCGGGAAACTTTAGTCCATACCCCCACCCCGAAATGTTCAAGTCCCCCACCCCAACCCTCGAAAAAAAAGTCTAGAAGAAGCACTGCGTGGCTGGTAAGTAAAATATTTTTTAGAATTTCCCGATTATAAAGTGTGTAGATTTTATATTTTTCAAACCGATTTAAAATACATCTAACATCGTGCGTGAGTTAGTGAGTTAGGTAGGGTTTAACGAGTTCAGGCCTGAAAACAGGATTTTAGACATAGACTCGTCAGGCTGATTTATTTCTTACTTCCGAGTATCCGGAATTGTAAAGTGAAGTTTTGTAACCGTGCGATGCAAAAATTCGAAAAGAAACCTAGAAGTTCTAAACCTTCCGCAGTTGGAAAAAACTCAGTTTTGCAGTCTTGTCTTTCTGTGTGTTCATTTGTAAGTTTCCATCAACATTTGATCCACTTCCTTTAACCGGAAGTGGTACTTTACACGATTTCCGGTCTGCAAGAACATTCATTTCTTTTTTAATACTATTCTGTCATATTCTTATGAGGCATTTTATTAACTTTTTGCATCTTTCTGTTTTATATAAAAACGAGCGATTTTATCCCAAACTTACATTTCATTTCTGTAGCCCGATTCTACTAGAAATATCTCAACCCTTACTGTTAATAATCTGTTATATATATACGAGAAAGTTGAGGGGAGCTCACTCCTTCTTTAAAATACTTGTGATGGCTTTCGGCTATTCTCGGTACATATCCGGATAGTTTTTAGCAAAAAAAAAAATACTATACTAATTTATGGTGTAAGTCGAGCAAAAACACACAACACTAACGTAAACGATCTGTGAGCGGTTTTCAAATTCATCGCCGACAACTAGTGTCATAATGACTGACATGGGAGAGCATTCGTGCGGGCTAGGATTGCCAAATTTCGCAATAACACTAAGAAAAGGGAAAGTATAAAGCGTCCCGTGTGGGTAGCCTAAATTAACTCCCTTGGTTCTGCTCGAATTTTTATGGACAATTATTATGGTTTTCGAGTAAAAATTGTTCCCTTAAGAATAAAGAATTTCGTGTTGATTTTCAAGTGGGAATAGACGAAAATAAATATATGGTGTCAGAGAGATTTTTTTTGGTTAGGAATTAGAGGGAGAGAGGATAAGGCAGTGAAATTGTAACAAACAGGGATTCATCGGGTCATATATATCATATTATTTAATCAATCTAATTAAACCATGGTAGTTATTGACCCCCCCCCCCCCCCATATTGATAGTGGTTAGCCTCGCATATTAAACACATACACATGAATGCAAAAAACATGTGTAGGGCCGTTACACCCATATTCAGCTAAGCACATCCGGTCAATCCCCACCCCTTTGCAATTACCCCCCCCCCTCCCCCCATCTTGTTACTTATCCCCTATCCATGTCAAATGAGAAAAGTGCTTAAGCTTTCTATACCAATGTTGACATAGGCATTCTAGATGTAACTGGGGTAGGCCTAACTACCAGTTACAAATGATAACGAACGAGAGGCCGAGACACAGTGTTGGTCTGATGCAACCGATGACAGGTGGCTTATTGGGTCGGGCTGATGGCAACCTCAAAGCCAACGCGTGCTATTTTGGGAAACGGTGTTCAGACGGCCTGTCAACTTTGATGGATGGGACGCAGATGTTATTTTACGGTCTGTACGTTTGAACTACGCAACTGGTGGTCGGAGATCGAGTACAAGTATCGATTACGGAGGAATACAAGTACGGAGACGAGTACGGATACAAGGCATAAATAGGAGGGCACGGCAGGACTCGCTCTCTCTCTTCCCGTTTCAGCGAGCTCTCTTCCATCTTCATCGCTCGCTTAGATCAGTCAGTCTGTGTGACTATGTCAAGTCGGTTATAGAACGGGTTAGCCGTATTGTGTTAAGGAGGATTATAGACATGTGGATTCAGTTATATAAAGCCTAGTGAAGGACTGTTAGGGGTCAGTTGATTCAGACTATTATTGAGAAGCATTCCTGTTGATTTATTGTGTTATTATGAAGCATTTCTTGATTCATGTAATAAAGGATCAATAGCGAACCTGCATCTTGAGTATCTATACTGTGGTCAATGTTGTCTAGAATGAGTGGTTAAACTCGTTAACACGTGGCACTACAGGCAATTAGGTCTCATTACATGTGGCGTTGCGAGCATGGTAACTGTTGGCTCGTTACAATTGGCGTTGTCGGCAGGATAAATGTTCGCTCGTCACAATTGGCGCTGCGATCAGGATGAATTCAACTAGACTTGCCGTTTAAGGCACCTATAGTCAACCTTGTGCATAACTGTGTTTAGTGTGTGTGTGAATTCGGACATTCAGGAACTGTGAAAATTGAGGAACGAGAAAAAAATTTTCATACACACACGGTAAGAAAGAACTCTTTTTTTTTTAGTACTTAAGGAAGAAAATGTCTACTCTGGACGAGAAGCAGACCCATATAGTGGTCCTACCCAGAGAGTCCCATATTAACAAATTTTACGGGGACGGAGATCCAACTTTAACCAACAGATTCAGTGAAGAGGTCAAAGCGGCCTGGGCCTCGAGACATATGTCACCAGAGGAAAGATTAAGACTGCTGATGGGCAGTATAGGTGAAACGGTTAGGGCAGAGGTTAAGTGCCACGATAGGACCGTCCAATCAGATCCAGATAAGGTGCTGGATCTGATTATGGAGACCTTTGGGGAGAGACGGTCGGGAGTGCAACTGCTATCGGGATTCGTGGGCTTAAAGCAGAGAATGGCGGAGAGTGTGATGGAGTACTCACACAGGATGAACAGGGCCTTTGATTTGGTAAAGGGCAAATCACCGGACATTGATGTACGCCTACTGAGGGACCATTTCATCGAGGGGCTAGCAACCCCGATCTTAAGGAGAGAGTTGAAAGAGGAGGTCCACAGAGACCAGCAGTTGACCTTCCTTCAGGTCAGGAACTCAGCGATCCGCAGGTCCGAGGATGAGGACCAATCGAACTGTTCGGTGGACAAAGTCTCTGTGCCTGAACAGAGACAATCCCCACCCACAGGGGCCGACACGATGGAGACCATGATGGCTCAACTGTTGGCCCACCTAGAGAAGGTTGACCAACGTTTGGAGAGGTTGGAAAGCAGGTCAACAGCTGAGAATCAGGAAAAGAACGGGACAAAACAGGGACGGGTTGGACGGCCGTGTCCTGCCAAGCCATCACTCCAATGGACGGCAGACGGTCGACCAATTTGTTTGTCTTGTTCACAACCCGGACATATGGCACGGTACTGTCCGGTGAAACGATCGCCCTCTGTAAGGCAGGTCAAGGCTACAGAGCGGCGAGGTAATGACTTGGTAAACAAAATGACAAAGAAACACAGTAAGGAGAAAAAGAAAGGTAAAACACAACTAATGAAAAAAATGAACTGTGAAATGAACTTGAATGTTGAAAAGTGTCAAGTGAACAATTTGTTGGTAGAGAAAAATGATGATAAGAAGAAAATTGGTAGACTTAATAAAGGAATTCAAAGTCTAACCAGGAAACTGGATAGGAAAAGTTCATGCAAATCAAAAGCACAGGAGAAATGTTCATCTTTAAAGTGTCTGTTATCGGAAGAAGTAAATAAAAATATTAGACAACAGAACAGTGTTGGCAAACTAGAAGGAATGAAAGAGTCTCAAACAAGACTTGAAGAAAAATTATCAGATATTGAAAAAGAACTTCAAATTACAGCAAGGCTGGGATCCATCGAACAGCGATGGGCAGCAGAATTGGCACTCGTTGACCTAGAGAGAAAACATCGCCCGGGGCGGTCCAATGGCAATGCGGACGCCTTATCAAGGAATCCTTACGAGAGACCGGGTGATGAGGAAGAAACACTGACAGGAATATGTGAGGTCAGAGCGTCAACAGATATCCCTCATGGGGTACAAGTGATGCAAAACGGGCAGACCGGGGTGGAGCACATATCCACGGAACCCGAACATATGGACAGTAGTGATTTTAATTGCCTTAATCACCAAAAGATAAGAGATGCCCAGAGAACGGATAGTGGCTTACAACCGCTATTGAAACACGTCCAGGAACAAAAATTCCCAGGAAGAAGGGAAAGAGAACAATTTGGTCGAGAAACAAAGAAAATACTGAGTCAGTGGAACCGTCTCAGTATAAAGGATGGTGTTCTCATGCGGAGAATTCATGACCAAATTGATGGCACAATACACCAGGTGGTGGTGCCGGGACAGTTAAGAGAAGAAGTGCTAAGGTTGGCACATGACAGGGCAGGACACCAGGGTCAGGACAGAACCCACAAAATATTACGACGGAGGTGTTACTGGCCCAATATGGAAATGGAGGTCAAACGCCATTGTGAGGCTTGTGTGAGGTGTCAGCATGCGAAAATGCCAGTTGTCAAAATGAGACAGCCATCAGGACACCTACTAGCGACAAAACCACTAGAGATTGTGGCTATGGACTTTACGTCGTTGGAGCAATCATCGGATGGGACGGAACATGTGTTGGTAATGACTGATGTATTCACCAAATGGACTGTGGCGGTGCCCACACGAGATCAGACTGCCAAAACAGTGGCAAAGGTCTTATTACAACATTGGTTCATCAAATATGGCATACCAAGACAATTACACTCTGACCAAGGAAGGGCCTTTGAGTCAGAAGTAATTAACCAACTGTGCAACCACTACGGGATCAACAAATCTAGAACAACCACATTTAATCCGAAAGGAAACGGACAGTGTGAACGGTTCAACCGCAGCATGCATGATTTGCTGCGTACGCTAGAACCTGAACAGAAAAAACGTTGGCCTGATTTTCTCCCAGAGTTGGTATATCTATACAACTGCACACCACATGCCACAACCGGCTTTTCGCCATACATGTTGCTGTTCGGACGAGAGGCTCGACTCCCTCTTGATTTGTTCCTAGGAAAAAGGGAGAGTATGACTGGCTCATACACCGCACTGGAATATGTGAATGAACATATGAGAAGAATTAGAGAAATGTACAGGGTAGTACAGGAAAGACTAGAACATGAATCTCGGCGAAGGGAACCGCCGATACAGACGAAGGACCCGCCACTCAAACTGAATGACAGGGTATTACTGCGTAGCCACCCGTTAGGCAGAAACAAAATCCACGATCTCTGGGGACAGGAGATATGGCAAGTCGTGGAGATGCCTAAAGTAGCAGGTGGCCCCTTTAAGATAAGACCCATCGATCACGCCAAACCGGATCGGTGGGCGAATATTGCTCAATTAAAGAAATATTGGAATAGGCAAGAAGAGCAGTTACACACACAGAAACCCAAGACAATTAGGGAACCGGAAGTTATAACGGAAATTCACATACCCATTCCGGAACCATATCACCATCAACAGAACAACAGCGATACGCAAGGGGAGGATACCGGCAACAATGAGGATCCCGGTCCCTCCAGAAGCAGAGAGACAGTAGACCATCAGATAAGTGGTCCGCGGAGAAGTTTAAGGAACAGAAGGAATACGAAATTTTTTGTCAGCAACCATCAATTCTTTCATGGTCGCGCTGGTATGAAAACAGACTGTTCAAAGAGCTATAGAAGTGAACTGGTGAAGGCACCAAATGGAAAGGGTGGATGTGAATTCTAGAACTGTTTTGTGTCTCAGAAAGATGACGTAGACACAGTTGATATGTGAAATAGGTAGAACTGTCAATCGTATACGAATGGAACGTCGTGGACAGTGAGTAGAACAATAGATTTTTTTTTTTTTACGACTGTGCGATTGACTTTGCAGGAGTGCACCTGCCAGGCGTTGTTTGTGGTTGAAAACACACAAAAAAAGCAGGGGTGGATGTAACTGGGGTAGGCCTAACTACCAGTTACAAATGATAACGAACGAGAGGCCGAGACACAGTGTTGGTCTGATGCAACCGATGACAGGTGGCTTATTGGGTCGGGCTGATGGCAACCTCAAAGCCAACGCGTGCTATTTTGGGAAACGGTGTTCAGACGGCCTGTCAACTTTGATGGATGGGACGCAGATGTTATTTTACGGTCTGTACGTTTGAACTACGCAACTGGTGGTCGGAGATCGAGTACAAGTATCGATTACGGAGGAATACAAGTACGGAGACGAGTACGGATACAAGGCATAAATAGGAGGGCACGGCAGGACTCGCTCTCTCTCTTCCCGTTTCAGCGAGCTCTCTTCCATCTTCATCGCTCGCTTAGATCAGTCAGTCTGTGTGACTATGTCAAGTCGGTTATAGAACGGGTTAGCCGTATTGTGTTAAGGAGGATTATAGACATGTGGATTCAGTTATATAAAGCCTAGTGAAGGACTGTTAGGGGTCAGTTGATTCAGACTATTATTGAGAAGCATTCCTGTTGATTTATTGTGTTATTATGAAGCATTTCTTGATTCATGTAATAAAGGATCAATAGCGAACCTGCATCTTGAGTATCTATACTGTGGTCAATGTTGTCTAGAATGAGTGGTTAAACTCGTTAACACGTGGCACTACAGGCAATTAGGTCTCATTACATGTGGCGTTGCGAGCATGGTAACTGTTGGCTCGTTACAATTGGCGTTGTCGGCAGGATAAATGTTCGCTCGTCACATATAGAAGGTTAGAAATGGGCTGACATTAAAAAATAAAACATATTTCTTACTTTCCCTAGGTATTCTATAGTAAATAAAGAGAAGAGAATTTCATAACTGATCCTAACCTTAACACTGATTATAACCCTAACATTAGAAACACAACAAACATTACCTTTCGACTAGGGTCATGTGTAATGTTAGCATTAGGTTTAGGGTCAATTTGTAGGATACAGGAAGGTAATGTCCATTTAGGGGGTAATGTCACGGCGGGGGTGAATTGGGGTAATTAAAGGGGTTATTGATGAAACCGAACGACTTGAAACTTACAGGAGAGAACCATTACCGATAGCTGTAACCTAACATTAACTTGAGACAGCTGTCATTTTTTTTAGGTCTATGGGGTTAAACCTGGCATTCTCCCAATTCCCCCCCCCCCCCCCACCCTCCTCTAAGTAAGCTGATCGAAGCGTCACAAAATTCACAAGTCTGGCTACACAGCTAAATAAAGCGAGCGGAGTGCCATCTATTGTATCTTTACAGTGTAGTGACTTAAGACCATAACCTAGACTGGTGTGGACTGGCCCTAACCTAGACAGGTGTGGACTGGCCCTAACCTAGACATGTGTGGTGTGGACTGGCCCTAACCTAGACAGGTGTGGACTGGCCCTAACCTAGACAGGTGTGGACTGGCCCTAACCTAGACAGGTGTGGACTGGCCCTAACCTAGACAGGTGTATAACCTAGACAGGTGTGGACTGGCCCTAACCTAGACAGGTGTATAACCTAGACAGGTGTGGACTGGCCCTAACCTAGACAGGTGTGGACTGGCCCTAACCTAGACATGTGTGGTGTGGACTGGCTCTAACCTAGACATGTGTGGACTGGCCCTAACCTAGACTGGTGTGGACTGGCCCAAACCTAGACTAGTGTGGACTGGCTCTAACCTAGACAGATGTGGACTGGCCCTAACCTAGACAGATGTGGACTGGCCCTAACCTAGACAGGTGTATAACCTAGACAGGTGTGGATTGGCCCTAACCTAGACAGGTGTGGTGTGGACTGGCCCTAACCTAGACAGGTGTGGACTGACCCTAACTTAGACAGCTGTGGACTGGCCCTAACCTAGACAGGTGTGGACTGACCCTAACTTAGACAGGTGTGGACTGGCCCTAACCTAGACAGGTGTGGACTGGCCCTAACCTAGACAGGTGTGTAACCTAGACAGGTGTGGACTGGCCATAACCTAGACAGGTGTGGATTGGCCCTAACCTAGACAGGTGTGGTGTGGACTGGCCCTAACCTAGACAGGTGTGGACTGGCCCTAACCTAGACAGGTGTGTAACCTAGACAGGTGTGGACTGGCTATAACCTAGACAGGTGTGGATTGGCCCTAACCTAGACAGGTGTGTAACCTAGACAGGTGTGGACTGGCTATAACCTAGACAGGTGTGGATTGGCCCTAACCTAGACAGGTGTGGTGTGGACTGGCCCTAACCTAGACAGGTGTGGATTGGCCCTAACCTAGACAGGTGTGTAACCTAGACAGGTGTGGACTGGCTATAACCTAGACAGGTGTGGTGTGGACTGGCCCTAACCTAGACAGGTGTGGACTAGCCCTAACCTAGACAGGTGTGGTGTGGACTGGCCCTAACCTAGACAGGTGTGGACCGGCCCTAACCTAGACAGGTGTGGACTGGCCCTAACCTAGACAGGTGTGGTGTGGACTGGCCCTAACCTAGACAGGTGTGGACTGGCCCTAACCTAGACAGGTGTGTAACCTAGACAGGTGTGGACTGGCTATAACCTAGACAGGTGTGGATTGGCCCTAACCTAGACAGGTGTGTAACCTAGACAGGTGTGGACTGGCTATAACCTAGACAGGTGTGGATTGGCCCTAACCTAGACAGGTGTGGTGTGGACTGGCCCTAACCTAGACAGGTGTGGATTGGCCCTAACCTAGACAGGTGTGTAACCTAGACAGGTGTGGACTGGCTATAACCTAGACAGGTGTGGTGTGGACTGGCCCTAACCTAGACAGGTGTGGACTAGCCCTAACCTAGACAGGTGTGGTGTGGACTGGCCCTAACCTAGACAGGTGTGGACCGGCCCTAACCTAGACAGGTGTGGTGTGGACTGGCTCTAACCTAGACATGTGTGGACTGGCCCTAACCTAGACAGGTGTGGACCGGCCCTAACCTAGACAGGTGTGGTGTGGACTGGCCCTAACCTAGACAGGTGTGGACCGGCCCTAACCTAGACAGGTGTGGTGTGGACCGGCCCTAACCTAGACAGGTGTGGTGTGGACTGGCCCTAACCTAGACAGGTGTGGACTGGCTCGGGATATAAAAGAAACAGCTTCTCCTTCCCAACTTAAATTAACATAGACCATTTTTTTTCCATCCACGTTTGAGGACCTACAAGGTCACAGATCACTTTACGAATTGCAATATACGATAACACTAAAAACAACAAATAGGAAAAGTTAATTTAATAAAAAAATTTTTTTAAATCCAAGCATTACCATGTCAATTACATTAATGATTCTGGCATCAACCCCCACCCCCCAACAACCCCCACCCCCCTTGGGGTATCTTCCTGGGGTTTTTCCCCAGTGTCCTAGCGGTCTGAACCACCCCTGGCCTTAGATGTCGATTACCTAGTGTGACTGATGAAGTATTGAGAATCACAGATTAGATCTTATCTCTGGCTAATATAACAGATATAGCTGACTCTGTTATTCAATCATTTGAAGTATCATTGAATGTAACACTTCAGATTTGGTTATTTTATGTGTGTGTGTTTTTTAACCCAAACGATCTTTTTGGCAAATATTGGTTGATAATATATTGGAGACCAGAAAAGTTCGATTATATTTTTATGAACTTAAATATAGAAATATTTGTTTTTAAATTTCTAAGGGATTTTCGTGAATAACCCATCTAGGCGGAAATTGGGTTAAGATTTTTGTGGCGTGGACGATGCGTTACGAGGGTTGTGGGGGTCTGTAAAGGGGAAGTAACGTTTATTTATTATTTTTCAAGAATAAAATGCCCAGATTAATGTACATAAGATTTTTATATTTGGTAAAGGGTTGAAACATTGTGACATTTTGTGACGACAGGGTAAAAAAGTAGGGGGGGGGGGACTTAAATATGTCTTTTATGAACAACCCCGAATATATAGTATTTAAATACAGTCTAAATATGTATAAATTAAATATATTATAGAGGAGTAATACGTGTATGTTGCTCATGTGAGATATGACAACACACATATAAATTAAAAATAAACGAATCTCTTAAGCATTGACGTACAACTGGCACGTGACTAATCCAGTACTACCGGCTTAAGCTTCAATGTCCGTTTGTTGGTTTCTGTTTCTATTTGTGTTTTCGTTTAAGGTCAAATAATTTTTTACTCTTTCAAACGTTTAAGATTAGAGCATTTCAGGGGACGGGATATGAATACCTTTTTTTTTAAATTAAAAGGGGAGATAACTAGATAGTATCGATCACTCGACCAGATGCGTAAAAGTGTACTAAGCCGAGAGACACGTTAATCAGGGGCAAATAATTATCATAAAGTGTGACTTTACGAGGAAATGATAGTCTCATTAAGTCGATCAGTTATAAAGTCAACTTTTTTAGACATGGGGATGTCGAATTAGTTAGTGCAGGGGTCGGCAACCTTTTCAAGCGGAAGAGCCAAAAGTTACAATTTTCAAAATGTGCCTGGTTTTAAAGAGCCACTAACATTTTTTAATTTCAAATATTTTATTTTTTTATTAAGATTATAAGTATTTGTGCAAGGATCTGAAGAGCCGCATCTTGATATCAAAAGAGCCGCATGCGGCTCGCGAGCCGCGGGTTGCCAAACCCTGAGCTAGTGCTACCTTCCTTTCAATACTTTTCTTTTTTTCCCTCCAATTTGGAAACGCTTCACGATTCAGCGTGTCATCTCTGCGCGAGGGCGATGCTAATCTTCTCTGTATCGTTCCAATTTTTTCCCCTCCAATAACTAGATATTTAAAGTAAATAAAATCTACAACACCAACAGTAAAGAATTTTAAGTGCAAAAATAATTTTTTTACGTTTACTTTTTTATGTTTTTAAGCTAAATTCATTATCTATATTAAATATTCGTTTTACTTAAAATTTAGAAAAAAAATGACATACACATTCAATGTCCCAAATTTTATCCTAGAAAGTAAATATTTGTTCAGGTAATCGAATAGAATCCCTTCGTGTTTGGTTTAACTAGAATGTGTTCAGATAGATCAGTTGTCTCCCTGTTTGTTCAGGTAAGTAGTGTCCCCTTACGTTGAACGGGACTGGTTGCTCTGCTCGTTCTGTGGTGTAAATGTGTGTACTCTTCCAACGTGTAAACAAAAGCGGTTCACGCGGGCCTGGAAAGAATCAATTACCGTTGTCATTAATCCACACGGTAATGAATTAATATTTTTTTCTCCAGTAGCGATGGTGTTAATTGATGGTTAGTATTACAAATACACACACACTCACTCAGCAACCACACACATCTGTGTATATATATATATATATATATATATATATATATATATATATATATATATATATATATATATATATATATATATACCTAGATATACGTGGCGTTAAATATTGTTTATAAATATTTGAGGGAGGTGGCATAGAATAAGTAGACTGCGAAGATAAGACATTAGTTCCCATTTATAAGTGAAACATTTTTTACTAGATTTTAAAATGTATTTAGATAAAAAAAAATATTCATGTGAATCAGAACCATGCTGGGAATTTACGTTTTTAAATGTAAAATTTAAAAAAAAACATGAAAAAAAGAAACAAAGCATTGGGGTTTTTGTTAGTCTTGTATTTATTTTAATATTGTGTTCCTCTATATGGCACCTAATGACTTCAAAGGTAAGAAGCTGCTGGATATTTAGTTACTAAAAGAATGTCCCATACGACACCGGAATTACAATAGTTCACGTGCAATATTTACAAATAACCAACCAACGATCGGGGTTACAGCTTACTAAGGCACAGTAATAAATCTATCTAATCTATATTTATACACCTATTTTTATTCTCATGTTTTCAAAACGAGTTCGCCATAACCTTTAAGTTAGCAGGTAAAGCCTAACATAATAAAACAAACGTCATTGATCTCGGGCTTTGTATTTGGTTAAAAATATTGACAAGATTTCGATTATTGATACAATTTATTAATACAACTGTATCAATAACAAATTAGCTGTCAATAAAGCGGCATGTAAAATAAATATAGAGAAAGCAGATACAATAAAATCGTTCGTCAAGCGGAGATCGATAAATGTTAACTGTTTACATATTGATAAGTGAGGTGATTTAAGTATTACTGGAGTATTGTATGGGGCGTTCAGTGTGTTGACAGGGTTTGATTGGGCGTGTTGGAGTGTTTGATAGGTTTGTGGAAGGGAGATAAGGGAGTGCTGACGGTTGTTTTTATTAGAATAACGTTGGGGTGTGTCGGGGTGGATGTGTCTCTTGCTGGGGTGGAGGTGTGTCAACCTAGTATGGAGTGTGTCAGAAATGGGGTGGGGGAGGTGTGTCACGCTGGTATGGATGTGTGAGTTTTTTTTTTTTTTTTTTTTTTTTGCCTCAGACACGTAATTTATAGCGTCAGTTGTGTGTTCGCTTTAGTATTACAGTTTTGCGTGGTGGACTGAGGGGAAAAAAAAGGGGGGGGGGGGGGGGTGGAATTTGGGTTTTTGAGTAGAGCTGAAAAAAAATTTGGGATTACCGAGAATTAAAATTATAAAAATTTTAAGCAATCTGAAAAGTTATGTTATTACAATGAGACACATCAAAGCAAACATTCTTCCCTAAAAACTGTAGACGAGTTATTAACCTAATTCTATCAGCAAAATATTTATAATTTTTGTATGTGTACAAAATAATACCTTATACAGCTAGCATTTTCTTACACTAAACTAGTCTAAATTTAATAATAAATTGTATAATATACAAAAAGTAGACTATATTTATATAACAATTTTTTTGCAAATGTCTAAACTATATATTTTAATATGGTTTGTGTTTAAGTATCGTTTCAGTTGTATTTCATTTAATATTTTTGACAAATTTGACAACTTTATGAATTATCTTTCTTACTCATGTGTTTGAGTTTGAAAAGGGAAGTAATTAAGAAAAACCATTGAAAACAAAAACTTAACTGTTTTCCTAACTTATCCAAACATGTTTTAAAATAGAGTTGTACCTCGACATAAGAGTGCCCCGACATACGATATTTTTGAGATCCGAGCCGTAGAGCGAGTAAAAATTTGCTTCGACATACGAGCAAAATATGAAATACGAGTAACCGGATTAGCGGGTTTAGCTGTTCGCGGAAAAGAAACACCCCGAAAAAGTTGCAACTGATTGTATATCGGAGCTATTTAATTACACTTACCCAGCTTATTTCCTAACAATTCTGAAAGGGAGGAAAAATAAACCTAGGGCAGGTTTGTTTAAAAAAGGCTTGCGTGGAAAAGTGAGAAAAGTGTAGTGAAAAAGACAAAGATCAGCGAAGAGAAAAACAGTTACGAGTGGTAGAGTAAATGAAAGTAACAAAACATCATTTAGATTCAATTAAGTTCGGTAAAGTTTAATTTCCATTAAGTGTAGCGTTAATAGTGTAGCGTTAATAGTGTAGCGATAATAGTGTAGCGTTAATAGTGTAGCGTTAATTTTAGCGTTGATAGTGTAGCGTTAATAGTGTAGCGTTAATAGTGTAGCGTTAATAGTGTAGCGTTAATTTTAGCGTTAATTTTAGCGTTAATAGTGTAGCGTTAATAGTGTAGCGTTAATAGTGTAGCGTTAATAGTGTAGCGTTAATTTTAGCGTTAATAGTGTAGTGTTAATAGTGTAGCGTTAATAGTGTAGCGAGTATGTGAACGTAAGAGGCCGAAAGAGATGAACATTAACAGTGAGTATGTGAACAAAGTGAAGCTCCTCCGCCTATCTCCTCCACCCTACACTGGGCCTACACCTCCACCAGCATCTTCCGTTAGCACAAGTAGGTCGATTGTCAAAGTAAAAACACGTTATAAAACCAGCTTCTTTCTTTGCATTATATTATTATGCTTTTTTTAAAACAATGTTTCATGTCAAAAAACAACACGTTACAGAAAAAAAACTAGGGTGGCATTTGGGGGGAACGGATTAACTGAATCTCCGTTAATTTCAATGGAGAAAGTTGCTTTGAGATACGAGCAATTTGACATACGAGGAATGTTAAGGAACGAATTAAACTCGTATCTCGAGGTATCACTTCACTGTATTGTCTAAGTATTTTAAAATATAGTTAAGTAAGTTTTAATAAATCGCATTTTGAATAAGCAAGTTTTTATTATGTTTATGTATTATTCACAAATCAAGTCAATTAAAAGGCGAAATAACTTATATATTTAGGTTTATAAATTTACTTTATAAAATGCAAAAGTGTGACATCACTATTTCCGCCCCCCCCCCCCCCCCCCCCCGCACCATCTTGCAAACTCCCTATGGTCCTCAACCGCTTCCTATCCCTAAGATTGAAACGTCATTTACCTACAACCCCTAATTATAATTTTCATATTATGTTAAGACCAGATTAAATGTATACGAATTTCACTATTCGATAGCAGCATAGTAATTTATGTTTTAAAAGAATCATTGATTAACATAACCGTTTGTCGCGACTAGTTTGTCGCCGATGATCGATTCATAATCCTCACGACTACTTGGTGAGTCATTGCTTACTTTAACATAATAATGGCTTACCTTGAAGCGCTGTTTATTGTTAATCCCAACAGGTATACGATACTGCCGTAGTGTAATGGTGATGTGGGTGGTAAAGGTGTATCACAAGGTGAGATGAAGACTTGTAGCTACAGGAGATACAGCTGTTCGTCAGCTGTAGCTGTGCTGGTGCTATAACGGTGTGCTAGCTGGTGGTAGGTGCGGATGATAGCACTATCTGTGTTGGTGCTCTGTGCTACGACAATCTAGCAGTTAGTGCTGGTGGTGGTAAGACTATGTGTTACAGTGCTACTATAGTTGGTAGTGTTTCGTAATGGTAGCACTGTATGCTACATCGGTACAATAGTAAGTGATGATGGTAGCACTAGCTACTGAAAACTACCAGTGGTTGGTGAAGTGAGTTGATGGTAGCACTGATGGTAGCACTGACGGTAGCACTAGGTACTACAACGACATGGCGTGTTGTTGGTAGCTCTAGGTGCTACAGCCTTCCAGTAGCGTGTGTTGATTGCTGTACTAGGTATTACAACGATCCTCTACGACGTGTTGATGGTAGATCTAGGAACTACAATCCTGCACTAAATGATGAAGTGAGTTGATGGTAGCACTGATGGTAGCTCTAGGTACTACAGCGATCCTCTAAGGCGCGTTGATGGTAGATCTAGGTACTACAATCCTGCACTAAATGATGAAGTGAGTTGATGGTAGCAGTGATGGTAGGTACTACAACGATCCACTAGTGAGTGTAGACGGTAGCAGTAGGTACTTCAACATTCCACTGGTAAGGTGTGTTGATGGCAGGAGTAGGTACTACAAAAATCCACTACGCCTGTTGATAATAGCTCTACGTACTACAACGATCCACTGTGTGCTGTTAATACTAACTGAACGTACTACAACGATCCACTGTGTGCTGTTAATACTAACTGAACGTACTACAACGATCCACTGTGGCCTGTTGATAGTAGCTCTACGTACTACAGCCGATCAACTACGCGTATTGATACTAGCTCTATGTACTACAACGATCCACTGCGTGCTGTTAATACTAACTGAACGTACTACAACGATCCACTGTGGCCTGTTGATACTAGCTCTATGTACTACAACGATCCACTGTGTGCTGTTAATACTAACTGAACGTACTACAACGATCCACTGTGGCCTGTTGATAGTAGCTCTACGTACTACAGCCGATCAACTACGCGTATTGATACTAGCTCTATGTACTACAACGATCCACTGTGTGCTGTTAATACTAACTGAACGTACTACAACGATCCACTGTGGCCTGTTGATAGTAGCTCTACGTACTACAACCATCCACTGTGGCCTGTTGATACTAGCTCTACGTACTACAACGATCCACTGTGTGCTGTTAATACTAGCTGTACGTACTACAAGGATCCACTGTGGCCTGTTGATAGTAGCCCTACGTACTACAACCTATCCACTACGGGTGTTGATAGTAGCACTAGGTACTACAATCTTCCACTTGTGTGTTCTAGGTGGTACATCGCTCTCCGCTAGGTAGCGTGTGCTGATATCAGAGGATATTTATGGAAACGGTATCGCTGGAAATTTAATTATGTCAAGAGGCCCACACGAGAAGTGAGATATGGTGCCGTAGAAAGGTGCACAATACACGTTTATAGAAAGTTGTTTTTTATTCACGGGTAACGTGAACTAAAAATAGCACTCGGTATTCGATAACGAGGCGTCGGGGACGTAATTGGAGTAGTGGTCTAATTGCTCGGTGATTGTTCCGAGACTTGGATTAATACGTTTGAGTGTTCTCGTATTATCACTACACAGATGATAACCAATGTTGGATAAGTGTTAAGTTTGTAGTACAGCCGCAGGGGCGTCGTAAGGGTTAGGTCGTTAGGTGACGCTAGTTGACGTACGTTATTTTATTCACTGCGGTAGCGCAAAAGACCCTTTCGAGCCTAGAGGTCGATGGGGCAGGTGAAGTAGAGTTTACCTGTTTCTATTCCCTCAGCATATGAAGTGATGGTGTGGTCAGAGTACGCCCAGGTGCCTTTACTTCCCCTAATGTAAGTAATCAATTACAGCTAAGTGGGTTCAAGGACATCCTGCAGACCCCAGCCCGGAATCCGAACGCGAGACCTTCGGGTTCGCAGTCATACTAAGTCGACACTAAGGGGTCGCCAAAAGGGGTAGAAACATTGATTTAAAAGCCCATTTTAAGCTGAAGTATTGAATTATACACAAAGTTACGAAAATAAATGACTACAAGGATTTACACACTGATTTAACAATTTTTTGGCACCGAAATAGAAAATGTTACGGGATTGTAACTGGTAAGAAGCATTACAAACATTTCAAACTGGGTGAGGGAAGGGGGGCTTTTTCAAAGACAGGAATAACTATATATAAAAATGTGAGGTAGGGGGCGCGAAATTGGAAATCCGCCCCGGGCGACGGAATAGGTAGCTACGCCTCTGATCGAACCACGACGTCCCAGTCGCTTAGCTAGGGTTGGCTGGTCGTTGTCGACTACAGAATAACTAAAGAAACTGATGAATACGATGTTCTTTATCTACAATTTTTGCCTGGCGCAACGCGTACCAATCTCACCTAACAATTCTCTGCTTGCGTTCGGAGACGCCCATGAAATACGAAAGGGTAGAGAAACTGCCGCGTAGGCGATATTGTACTTTCTTGATTTTGTGACTGCTATTGCTAATCAGTCCAAGAGATTTGAATGGACACCAAACCAACGGTTACACGGGAAATATTGTGGCCGCAGGATAATGTGCGAGGGGTTGTCACTTCAAAAAGCCTTGAGTACGGTTCCCACCTTGAGTCAGTTCTACGTTTATCAGCACCAGTGGGCACCTGTGTTAAGTCAGATTACATTAAAGCGACAGGCAAAACTTTCTCAGGTCACATATAAGTCGTGGCTTTATGCCGGGAAACAATAATGCTGAGGCCGGAGCCATTACTCACTCGACGTAAATGTAAATTTGGTTTTGGAAACATAAATGTAAATGAAATAAAGTACAACTTCACGTCAAAAGATTTTATAGAGTAATTTCAATGTTTTTGACTGTTTGGGATGTTGAAAAAGATGTCAATTTTATGAGGTTAGATTTAATCAAGTTTTGGAATCGTGCACGCAAATAATAAGTTTCGTAGGCCACTCACTACCCCCGTTCATAACCTCGACACAGTATGATACTACACACAAAAAAACGTTTAGGTTTTTTAAATTACCAAAATCACAATCTATCTATATATATAATTCTCTTCTGGGAGACGCTAGAAAACAAGCTGCAAGCGCGCCTCTCTTTCTCTCTATCACTATCACTGCCACCCCCACCCCACCCCCACATGGTCTGGTGAGCTGTGGCCACGCTAAATGTTTACACATCGTAGAGCCGGGTTTAGTGACGGCTATTAGGGACAGATAATTTAGTTTGAAACGATTTTAAACTTACAGGAGGTAACTAAGAGTAGGCTGCTTTCACTGTGGGGGGGGGGGGGGGGTATGATCGGGGTTAGGGGGTGTTAAAGCAATTATTTTCAGTCGCAGCATTGGTACTGTCGAATTCACAAATTATGAATTACTGAAAAGTAGAAAATAAAACAACTAAATAGCGGCGTATGATACGCCGCGGGTCGGCTCCTATATATATAATTCTCTTATGGGAGACGCTAGAAAACAAGCTGTAAGGGCGCTCCCTACCACCCACCGCCTACATGGTCTGGTGAGCTGTGGTTCACGCTAAATGTTTACATTCGTAGAGCCGGGTTTAGTGACGGCTATTAGGAACAGATAATTTAGTTTGAAACTATTTTAAACTTAGGGGAGGTAACTAAGAGGAGGCTGCTTTCACGGGGGGGGGGGGTGTAGGGTAGGGGTTGGGGGAAAGGAGGGTAGGGGTAGGGGTTGGGGGAAAGGAGGGTGGGGGTAGTATCGTCCTTAACGATCTACTGATAGTGTTTTAAGGCAAATATTTTCAGTGGCAGCATTGGTACTGTCGAATTCACAAATTATGAATTACTGAAAAGTAGAAAATAAAACAACTACATAGCGGGGCGGCTCGTACCTTTTATTTGGCTACAAAATATTTATTAAACCAATAGGCTAGTGCAAGGGTCGGCAACCTTTTGAGACGGAAGAGCCAAAAGTTACAATTTACAAAATCTCACAGTTTACAAAGAGCCACTAACATTTTATGTCAATATTATGTTATTTGATTAGGATTAGGTAAATGAATTTAAAATAAATATTATTTCATACTTAAACCCATTTATTATATGCATGTTTCGCACAAAACATAATAACGTTTTTTTAGCTAGTTCTGTTAGGATAAAAAAATCAAATTATATAACTATACCACTATCCCTACCCAATTTAGAAGCTAATAACTAAAAAACTATCTCACTCAAATCAACTTAATGCACACTGACTCATAAAAATTGCCTTCTGAATAAAATAACAATTAGGCTACTATTGAAAATATTCGGGGAAAAAAAGTGTGCACTTCGGTAGTGGAAAGCATGGAACCACTGCCACGGGGCTGGCCACATCACAGCTGTGAAGCTGGTAAGCAGAAGTCAGCTGTTTGTATACGCTCTACTCCACCTATTCTTAATGCTTTTACCTTGTTTAAAGTTTTTACAGTATAATATTTTTCAAGTTATGAAAAGAAAATAATATAATTATTATGGAACTGGCGAGCCGCATCCTGAGATCGAAAGAGCCGCATGCAGCTCGCGAGCCGCAGGTTGCCGACCCCTGTCCTAGCTGCAACAGTACTCAAGTTATTGTGTTCACAGTCAGACACACATACACACACACGCACACACACACACACAAACATACGGAAAAAATTGCAAAACTAAGTATTTCCGACTCAGGGAGGTGTAGAAAGTCCAGATTTCGATTTTTCTGCACGATTGCAATGCCTCCTGTATGCTTAGTATAGGAGTAAGTTGTAAAGGGAAATAACTTATATGTAAGTTCGCAATAATGGTTTAAAATAAAAACAAAATCAAATTTATTGGACCTAATCATAGTGTTTCATTTATACAAAACAAAGAAAAGCAATTAATGTTTATCTAATTTGTTTTATCTGTTTATTATATTGAAAATTTATAATTTGGCTCTAATTTAAATATAAAACTAGTACTATTTTAACCCTTTAATTTACACAGATGCAAAATATTTTTCTTTGCTACCGATAAATTAATGGTGTCACATATTTATTGTAAAAAATAAATAATAAAAGTGCGAAAAGAAACGGGTAACAGCAAGCATTATATCGTTTGCCCAGTTTCCCGTTTGCTCAATATTCGTCATTCAAGATGATCAGGGCTCAGCAACCCTTTGGGACGGAAGAAATAACATTAGATCGTCAGCATTTCAAATGCTAAATTCTTCACCTCACTGTAGCATCCTGCAAGACTATTCCATGCGTCACATAATAGTGCCTCAACTCGCGGCATTTCTTTTAGAGCTGTCCATTTGTACAGTGAAACGTGCATGTTTTACTGGACCTCTAAATCATCTAACTTCACAAATTTTTGGTTTTCAAATCTAGCAATTTAATGTTAAGCGAACCAGCATAAATTCCAAATAGTTCAAAGTTAATCTCATTTGTTTTTGTGTTGATAGAATTTACTATGACTATGAACGTCAGAGTGCTTGCATTTCTTTTGAATTGCTCAAATCTCTCAGTGTACCCATCCTTCATTTTGTTTATAATAATACTGAAGTGATTCATGTTAATAGTAGCGTTGGTTTTATCAGGATATTTTTTTTCAGATTTTTCGAAATAAAGTAATTTACTGCTCTCCGTGTCTGCAACAAAATAAAGCATTTTTTTTAAACAAGCATCTTCTTCAAGCAAGTTATAGGCTGGGTTTTCCTTTCTTTGCAGTTTTACATTTAGCTCGTTATTTTCTTTGTGATCTCCACCATGAAGTTGAATGTTGCAATTTGGGATTAACAAGTAAATAAGAAGTACATTGAAATATGGCGTAACTAAATATTCTAATAGAATAGCGATTGTTTATTGTTTATGTTTATTATTTTATCGTTCATTAACGAGTGTTGCAGAACAATATTTTTGTGAGTTTTTAAAATAAAATAAAATAATTATTAATATTTGTGTATGGATCTGAAGAGCCGCACCTCGACACCAAAAGAGCCGCATGCGGCTTGCGAGCCGCAGGTTGCCGACCCCTGGGCTAGTGTCAACTGATTCATCCACCAATTCCAAATCAAGCGGGAGTGATCTCCTCTACATTACATTTTTACTTTCTATATTATACATGGAGGTGTAAAACGTTGAGATTTGTGAAAATCTCGATTTCGATATTTTACACTATTACAATACTACTCCTTTACTACGTATACGATAATAAGGTTTCTTCAAATTTGCACTGTTATAAAACAACTCTTTATGCCACACCCTCCCCTCCCCCTTTTTCATGTGACTCGGATAAATCACTCCCTCACTCTTTTCGTGCTATATACAAGGCCTCTTTACGCGATCTATAATATACGAGCCGATCCGCACCCGCGGCGTATCATACGCCGCTATTTAGTTGTTTTATTTTCTACTTTTCAGTAATTCATAATTTGTGAATTCGACAGTACCAATGCTGTCACTGAAAATATTTGCTTTAAAACACTACCCCCCCCCCTTTCCCCCAACCTTTACCCTATACCCCCCCCCCCCCCCCCCCCCCCCGTGAAAGCAGCCTCCTCTTAGTTACCTCCTCTAAGTTTAAAATCGTTTCAAACTAAATTATCTGCCCCTAATAGCCGTCACTAAACCCGGATTGTAAACATTTAGAGTGAACCACAGCTCACCAGACCATGTGGGGGGTGGGGGCGGTAGTGATAGAGAGGAAGAGAGGGGACTGCAAGGCGCACTTGCAGCTTGTTTTCTAACGTCTCCCAGAAGAGAATTATATATATAGCTACTGTTAAAAATTATCCCACAAATTGCTCAAAGAAAAGACTTTCAGCACAGGAGGCTTTAGTATCAACAGATCTAGTCCCTTCTTTATCGGCACTTTTCTTTACAGCCACCAGCCGGCTTTTGTTGAAAAGTGTAACATTCATGGTTGTGTTATCGCCGGCCGCACAGAAGATTGTTTAGGATGAGGATTAGAATTTAACCTAATCCAACACTAACCTTATCTCTGGCTTACAAGCTTCTAGACCACTGCAGTACACATTTCTAGAACACTCCAGAACAAATTGCATTTCATTGCACAGTTATCAGCTGTATTACTCCTAGATCTGTGGTTCTTAGCCTGGGTTCGATCGAACCCCAGGGGTTCGTTGAGTCATTCACAGGGGTTCGACGGAGGTCAAGACACACCCGACTCATATGATTCACGATCGGATTTTTCAATTTTTTTCAGTGCGGACGATAGAACTATTAAGAAGGGTTCGGTGAATGCGCATATGAAACTGCTGGGGTTCGGTACCGCCAAAAAGATTCGGAACCACTGATCTAGATGTAATATGAAATAGTTTTGTTCATGTTGAATATTCCAAGAAGGAAATAGTGCAATAAGATTTGATAAAGAAAACAAAAAAAAACATTAGCTGTTTGAAACGTAGGAAAAATGTTAAATAAACTTTTTTTTCAGGTGTCATCATAAAGATGGTGTCATTTAGTGCGGTCCACCCCCCCCCCTCCGTCGCTTAGTGATGCTACTCATGGAGGGTGGGGGAGGCGATGCGACACTTAAATACCCGATCTAATGAGGCCACAGCACAATTAAATGAAGAAAATCCTTGAATCAATTCACCCTTGCCTAAAATATCAAGCAATTTTGCCCGAGGTAAAAAGAAAAAGTTCAATGATCAATAAAATTCTTCAATGAATTAGATTCGTAGACGCTGACGAAATTTTCGATCAATTCTCGCACAATTAAGTTAATTTAGATTAAATTACACTACATTGAATTGAATGAAATGACCCCCGTATTTGTTTTTCATATAAAAATTAAATGCTGAATTTTTTTAAGCATCCGGTAAATACGAATGGTTTTATTATGTCTATTTATTTTGTAGTTTGTGTAAGTGTGTAACCATTACACATCGCTGCCAATGGGGCCAACCCCCCTCAGGACCCCCCCCCCCCCACCCCGAGAAAAAATAGAAACATGTAATATTAAAAATGTATACTATCATTAATATCCACCCCACCCCCGCCGATCATGATGTTTTAAGTCCGTCCCCGTCCCCCGTCCCCTGCCGGAGAAAAATATGCAATAGTTTGCCACAAGTATTTAAATATTGGTAGGGGATAGTGTGGCGCCATCCCCTCCCTCCCCCACCGGAGAAAAGTCTGGAAGAAGCACTATGTGTGGGAGGGGGGAGGCGGCGGGTTGCTGATCCTATTATGCCATCCTAACCCCCCCCCCCCTCCTGTTCAGCTATTTCTACAATAAGAAAATACACCTCCCGATAACTACCCACAGGTCTGACCTATCCATTATCTTCCCGTCTTACCTAACATGTAGTTACTAAAGGGGCCCTGACATCCAACAATAGCTTTGTTTGTTGAGCTTATCTCTGGGATATGACATCACAATAACCATGTTCTATCCCATTATCATCATTTCAAACAGTCGGATGGTGGAGCATACTAGTGCTAACCCCGAAAGTCTCGAGTTCGAATCACGGATTCCTGTCAGTAGAACGTCCCTAAGTCCATCTATCCCTTGTGGGTACCCTTGTGGGTACCTGACTCAAGTTAGGGAAAGCAAAGCCGGCGGGGCACACTATCCCTTCATAAGCTGAGGTCACTGAAACAGAAAAACTCTATTTCACCTGTCCCATTGACCATCATGTTAAAGGGTACTTTAATTATTTTTTTTAACAAAAGATTAAGAACATTTCCGCATATATTAATAAATTATTAAATCTATCGTTATATACTAATAATATTTTTTAACCATCGAGGTATATCTGGATCCCTGGTTTTAAATTTAAACCCTCGGTCTTCTAGTTTGCTCTTTTTAAACAGTTGGTAGAAAAAATGGACAAGAAAGTGACCTTATCCAGACAGTGTTTGCTAGAGGTGACAGATGAGATTTTGAAAGGCGCAACTAAACAGAACCTAGACCTGTTTCGCTATGATAAACTGGAATTGGATTCAGACTCTCTCACCCCCACACCCGGGCCAAATAATGTCTAGTTTATTAAAAAAAAGTAATGTATATTTTTCAGCCTACGTATACATTATTTTTATGTGTATATATTTAGTTGTATCTTATATAATTCTACCAGCATCTTGAACTGGTAAGAAACTGAATAAAAATAGCTGTATTGATAGCATAAGAGTTAGCAAAGTATACACCTCTACCAGTAAACATTGAGCCAATTTTTGCGTCTAGTATGGGGGTTTAGATCTTTAACAATATCAATGATCTTAAGGGGATATGCTATGTTTTTTTTTCTATTTTTTACAGTTTAAGATCTAAAGCCTTTTGAATACTTTTATCATATTTGGCATATGAAAATAAGTATTAAACAGCAAAAAAAGGGTCGAAAACAATTTTGGTTGTCATGGAAACCCAAAAAAACCTCCGCCATTTTGAATTTTTTGGTACTTTTAAAAATACTAAGGCTTTTTTATTTATGCACCGATAGCAATCAAATTTCAACTGCTTATAATTCAATACATATTAAAACTTTTGTCACGACAGCTTTTTGAAATAATTACTAGTAAGAATTTTACAAGGTCTAAAAATTCGTACCCTTTTTAGTATTCAAAAGTTTCAAAATGTGCATATTAATTACCAAAAACCTTTTTTTATGAATGCAATCACAATTCCCTCGTGACAAAAGTTGTATTTTTGCATCAAGAACAATTACTGAAAATATGGTTGGTATGGTTTAATAAATAAAAAAGTAGTAGGGTTTTTAGTGTTAAAAACCTGCGAACTGAGAAAAACAGCCAAAAGTAACTAAAAGTAGGTCAAGAAAGTACCATATTTGTGTAAACTGCAAAGCCGATTGTAAGCTTTGGGTGTTTCCGAGATGTACGAAATTAAGATTATCAAATACATGAGAAATCTAGCTTTCTAATGATGTCAAATACAATATGATGACGGTCATAAAACTTTTCATAGAGAGCTTGTAAGATTGGGAAAAATTAATTATTTTTTAATTAATAGGGTCATAAAAATCGTAATTCAAACACATAAATTTTTTTTCTCTTTAAAGTTATTATTTTCTATATACAAAAATGGACAAAGTATCCAAAAGTGCAAGAAACCCATCATGACGAAAAACAAGAAATTTTGTGATTTTTTTTCCCGCGCATATCCCCTTAAATTACACACTATTTCATAGATAAAGCAATTTCGTTAAAAAAAATACAAAAATTATTGAATGATCAAATTCTTTCCCACCTGCCTTTGTATTCTCCAACTAAAGCCAGGTACACGCAAGAGCTGGGTTACTCGGGCACGTCTTTAGACTCGAACCCTGAATCCAAAATAGCTGTGTTTGAGCACGCCGATTCATACTACCAATATGTTACGTTATGTTGATATAGGAGAGTGTAATCCTCTTTAGATAAATATTTATATTTACAAAGAGTGCAAGTGTAAGATTCCATTTGATTCGTAGTTGGGGGAGGGGGTGTAGCCCTATAGCAATATATAACAGTTCCAATAATTGGGCGAAGGTCCCCACCACATTAAACTGTTGGTATAGAGAGGAAATTTTTTTAGACCTAAAATACATAACTACTTAAAACCACGACCAAGTTTAGTAGTACAATTGCACCTATGGCATCAGATGTCAAATGTCATATGATCCTACACAGCTTCTGACACTTGACACTTGTCAGCTGTCTTGTCATTTTGTATGACAGTGACAGGAATTCCGAGACAAAATAAATCTAAAGCGTACAGCAGAATAGACGGGCAGTACCAAAGTTCGACTTTATAGAAGACAAGTACAGTATATGTCCACATTTTTACTTTCTCGTATACGAGTTGATACAGAACTACAAATTTGATATAATACCTATATATGGAATTTCGACAGCCTAGCTGTAACGGTACTTAGTTTATCGTGTTTACAGACACACATACATACATACATACACACATGCACACAGGCACACAGACACACATACATACAAACACACAGACAAAATTGCAAAACTAAGTTTTTCATTCTCAGGGAGGTGTAAAACGTAGAGATTTGTCAAAATTTCTATTTCGCTTTTTACACCATTACCATACATTCTTTATACTTCGTATACGAAAAAGTAAAAACACTACAAAGAATATCATCAACAGTAAATGCACATCAAAATGTAATAATATTTTATTATGTTTCTAAGATCATAACTAAAATAACAAATTTAACACATTGTATGAAAACACATTATCTTACACACATTATGCCAAGAGCCATATATGAATATTGCTAATCATACATCACTACACATCAACAAATCATAGCTTGTAAAAATAAATCAATCATTGCATTTTATTTTCATTAGAAAAATTGAAAGCAAAATTGTGATGAATGCGAAATTTTAAAGATCGGTTTTTATAAAAATTCTGACTTATTTTATCAAAGATAGTTACTGAATACATTTTCAAATACAATATACGTATATTGTCCAAAGAGAGGTAACCCCGTAATACTTGATTAATCGGCCCTGCTGAATATTTTCCAGAGCCTTACTGAAAAAAAATGTATTTCCGTGTGCTTTTAAAATAGAGATCTTTATTATGTTAAACAAATTTAGAAACATTTTTAAAAAATTACATTTTGTTCCATGAGAGTTCCTATATTACCCACATATCATTTTTAGTCTTTGTATATAGTGTAAAATAAAAGTGTTGAGTGATCTAAAAAACTTTTCATTGAAGAATTACATTTTATAACCAAGTACAGTAAAATGAGAAAATATAAGAAAGTCAGTATGGATTTAATAATGAATTAACTTATTGAACAAACAGAAAAATGCACAAAAGTACATTTTCAGTTATGATAAGTTATAAAATATCTCAAACGTACTTTTTGACTGGGTTATTTGTGGTAATTTAAAATAGCTCCTAATGCTCAAATCAACATGAGCTAATTCAACCTGTTTAAGTCAATATAATAAGACAAATCAGTTGTGTCAAACAGCTGAAGACATTTAATAATGTTGTGTTTACAGTATTTTACGTTTATTCAAATAAGAAATTATTACTATAAACTGACATGTGAAAATCCGCTCATCAGACAGCAAAGAAAAATTTACTCGAGTGTATTGATAAAGACTACCATAATAAGCAATTTTTATTAACATGTTAAAAGTCTATGACATTGAGGCTACATTTTGAAAAGAAAAAACGCTATCATTGAGGAGTTGCCGATCTTTTCGTGAGTTGGAAAAAAAGGTAAATCAATACTAAATGATCTACTACTATCGTTATTTGTTTAATCATCTATGTTCGCATAGATAAAGGGGTGTCCTCATTTTTTAATTCTCCAAATTTTACCAATCCTGAAACCGAAATATGATTTTTTTTTAAACCATGAAACTTTTTCTCGAAGATATTTTTATTTAATGGCGCACGGCCACAAATAAAAGTTATCATGACATTACCAGGAACTCTATTCAGATATCATTATTTTTCTGTTTTTCAAATACAATTACTTCGCATCCATTTCTAAATACACGATGAGGTATAATATATACATTTACAAACAGATATAATATACAAATGCATGCACATTTAAGTATACCTTCTCTGTTCTATTTGTTTTATTCATCCTGATCTTCTGCCTCAGGATTTGCGTACGTGTTTAGATTGACTGTACCTCTAGGGGACGTAACTACTATTGAGTTTATTGTTTCTGAAGGGACTTTCGTGGTTTTAACTGTAATAAAATAATCAATACATTCAATTTTATTTAACTTAATTCCTGTAAAATACATATTGCTTTTAGATACTGAGAGATAAAAAATAAATCAGAGAAGATAATTTCAAAAGGGAATTAATTCTCGCACCACAACCCACACGAAAACATGAAGCACCATAAAAAAAAAACAGCACACCACCTGATCCACACCCCACCCTGCAACCAACACGATAACCCCACAACATACACCACACCTTAAAACCCCACACACTCCGCCACACATCTGAATACCACTCAAAGCACATCTTACACCACCCCCACCCATAATTCCATGATCTTTACCCATTCTCTCATCCCACATCATACCACTCCACACACACCACACCCTACTCCACTACATACATACTCCACACAACACACACACACACCATACCACTCCACACACACCACACCCTACTCCACTACATACATACTCCACACAACACACGTAGCAGACCAAACACACACACACACACACACACTGCTGTTAAAAAATTCAAAGGTCAAGAAACTTTCTGACACAGAGTTTGAAAAAACGATTCGTCTAAGTGTATTAAAAGCACTTACAAAGTATATTTAACCATGATAATGTATCATGCCTCATTCTGTCTGAAGACAAATCTTTAGAACAAAATATGACTATTGGATGTTTCTGCCCGAGGATTTTAATAACCAATTATTTTGTTTTGATTTCCAAGGATAAAGTCCATATAAATTGATGAAAGCAAGAGAAATTAAAAGATTGAATGACAATCAATACAAAAAATTAGACAAAACAACTTACACCCACATAGCATATAGCCAATGTTTGATAATAGCGTGATATTTTCACCTGTGATTGAATAAATGCTAAATATTAATATGAGGATATAAAAATTATTATTATTAGTATCATCATTATTATTATTACTATCCTGACACAGATATAAATTTACATTTTGTAAAACATAGATACCTTTGAGACTTTCAACTCGAGCTTTTTTAGAACTAAGGTTTCTGCGATCATCTGAGAAATGAATTATAATCAAATACAAAAAGAAGTGAGAAACAGGTTTTATAAAAATTTCAACATTTTAGTGAAATAAAGGTTTAGTTGAAATAAATATAGATTTCTATGCATATTCGATACATTTTGTAAAATAGATACCTTGTGAAATGTCAGTTCGCACCCTTTTACAACAGCTAGCGTCTTTGCGAACTTTTCAGAAATGAAGCAAAATAAAATATAAAAAGAAGTGAAAAACAAATTTAAAAAAAAAACCTTCAACATGTTAATAAAATAAATTATTTGAAAAAAAAAAGAGATTTTACAGTTATTTAATAATTTATTAATTGTTATAAAACTTGCTTAATTTGTGTTTATTGTTCTAAAGAGTCTATTTTTGTCTAACCCCTTCATACCATTAGTTGGATGATCTAAAATAGAAAGCAAGAGACAGTTATGTAAACGAACGTCTATGTAAAACTATTTTTCGCCTTTGACTTAAATTTCAGTGAAACTTCAGCTCATTTTGTGTTAATAATCTATTTCTATCCGTCTGACAATCTTGAAAATGTTGTGTTAAATATTGATATGACTGTGTACATGTTTTAGAACACTGTTAGGTCCCTTGTGTTTTAAAAGCTGAAGCAGTTATCGAACACAGTTTTTAACATTCCAAATTTTCCTTTAAAAAAAATTCTTAAAAATTGAAATAAAGTTATAACTGAATGGGTCTGTTCTTATAAAGGAAAATTGTCATGGAGATAAAGACACAAAGTGTTTTAAAGTGTATTTACAATACATACCAGGAGGAGTATTTACTTCAGACGAATCTAGCATAAGCTGTAGGCTTTGTCGTTCAAGTAACAATTCTTTAAGTTTATGGTTTGTTAACGAGCACAGCTCTTTTAAGATATCTTTTGAACTGGGGTCTAATTTCAGAGCTCTGCGTTGGAGCTTAAGGGCACGGTCGATTTGATTCAGCTTTGCGTAGGCCTAGTAAAAAGATAGTATAATTTACTTCAGGTTTCTCTAATTATAAAATGTATAGGTTAAAAGGTTGAATCGAAGTAAATCTAACATTAGTACCTTTCCGATTACAAAAAGAACTTTGCTGTGCTCTTTTATCTTTAACGCCCTTTTGCACATTTCAATTGCTTCATAGAACTCCTCCCTCTGATAATATACAATGAATAAAAAAAAAATGAATGACATTATTTCAACATTGTAACTAAGTTAAATTGATTAATCTAAATCTTGGTATGGCGGCCTTTTATCCATGACTGCATGGTGTAGGATTCTATACAAACACGGGGCAAGCAATACAGAGAAAGCAACATCGGATATTGACCAGGGAATCCTGCTGGCCAGTTAGCGAAAAGCCGATGAAAGATAGAATTGCAATGTCAATTTAGGTTTTCGGACATTGGCCAACCACTTCGCAAACTGGCCGCACTTCGGGTACTTCTTAGCAAACACACACACGCACACACACACAAATCTGGGCGCCAAACCGCACCCTTCTCCCTTCGAAATTTAATTTTTCCCACTATTTTTATAATCAATTCCCCCTAGTTTGTTGGCCGTTGAATGAAGGATGTAGTGATGCATAAATCAAAACAGACACACAGTATAAACAAGATTATATACATGCCTGAATAAGACACTCTGCAAGCCAACGCAAACAATTCAATTTGGTTTGCTCAACGTAATATGTTAAATGATCGCTAAATTTGTTGTTGAACTTCGCATTTTCAAAGACATCAATGGCGCTTTAAAAAAGATATTACATACATTTAAGAATTCAAAGGACACAAAAAAAAGATTCTATATTCGTGAATTAAAAATTTTAAACCATTAATAGGATGAATTAAGACTTTAAAGTCGGTTTTTTTTTTCTTTTTTTTTTCTGGTTTATTTTTCATGTTTTTTCATTTGCAGTGAATACTTAAAGTTTTAAAATTATAAATAGCAATATTATCACATCGGTCCATTGTACAAAATTAAAACTTTTTTTCAAAAATGTTTAATCATTAATTACTCAACTGATTTTTAAAAATATTTTATAAATTATTATTCTAAAAACTAAAATTAAATTTGAGGGTACTAGTAGCGAGCATGTTTAAATGGTTGGCAGCTAGTTAATACACTTTTTTTAAAAAGCGAGAGGGTTTTAAAACTAGCATACAGAGAATAGAGGAAGTATTGAAATCGATCTAAATAATTAACAGATATTTTGATAGTTTTTACCATTTCACACTTTCCTATTTTATGATATATGGAATATAAAGGATGCACTGTATTCGTGCAAAAATCTAAAAAGAGGTTTTGAAAAGGTCCTTCCATAACGAAAAAACCCTTAATATTTTGGTGCTCCATATTAAATTTGATAGCTATAGATTTTAAAAGGACACATTTGTTTTTTCAAAAAGCTTATAAATATCAAATTATCAAAAGTTCATACCTCAGATAGCTTCTGCTGGCGCCTTTATAATCTGCTAGAGCAAACAGATGGTCACCTCTCTCCCTTTTTGTGATCCTACAATATATATATATATATATATATATATATATATATATATATATATATATATATATATATATATACAGAGAGAGAGAGAGTAATACAGACAGACAGATTTATGTTTGTATATATTTCTGTATTTATTTATTTGTTTCTCAGTTTATCTGTTTGTTTATGCATTTGTTCGTTCTTCCGTCCTTCCGTTCGTTTTTTAGCGACATAATTTTTATTGAAGAAAGCAAATTGTTTTATCATATTACCGGCGTGTAAAGTACTTCTAATTAGAAAGTTTTAAACATTAATTATGCTACAAAAATGAAAAATGAAAAAACGATACATTTTTCTCGCTTTAAAAAAAATCAGTCTGAATAATGTAGCTATTATGCAATGAGAAAATTTGTCTGAGATATATTTTTCCATATCTTTTGTCCTGCTATATTTAGTCTTTGGATAATTTATTTTTGAGATCGATTGTCCGAAGATATTTTGTCGTGAGACATTCAATCCTTGAGATATTTGGTTTAGGATATATTGTCTAAGATTATTTGTCTTGAGATCCTCTATCATAAAACCTTAAGTAAATTTCTAATATCGTATTCGTAGCATGTAAGTAAAAAGATATTTTTCATACCCTAGCTTCAATCTTTGAGCCACTGCTATGTCAAATATGTTTGTAGAAGACACTGTCTTAACAAGTTCCAAAGTATACTTAATGTCTGCATCTCTTGGAATATCTGGCTGTCTAAAACAAATAAATGTTAAAAATATATTATTTTTTTTTAAATTAGGTAGTGTCACGGCAGTGGCGTTGCTAGGGCGGGTGTTACCCGGTGCGGCACTTCATGGTGTCACCCCACCCCTTAAAACACACCAAAGGAAAAAAGAGTATATATAGGTGTGTGTGAGAGAGTGTGTGTGTGTGTGTATGTATTATCGAGATGGTCAATGTGTACTGATTAGAGTGTTAAACTTTGAATTATTCATTAACTGAACAGGCAAAAGGCATTTTCTTATACCGGTGCGGTCCGCACACCCCACCCCTGCCTCGCGACGCCTCTGTGTCACGGTAGTGTAACAGTGAATGGAAGATCACTCCAAAAGAAAATTTAAAAAAAAACATAATAGTTTACCTGCCTACTGAGCCATATGCAAACTTTGAAGATGCCAAAATTTCGCATTTTTCCCCCACCTCCATGTCTGCGGCCGCTGACTCCAAAGCTAAAATAAAGGGTGTCTATTGTTACTTTACTACAAATAGCCCTCAGAAGGCTATTTGTACTTCGCTATTTTTAGCAGGCCGATCATATGACAAATGCTTATTTAAACGACAGTGGTCATTGCGGAGCAAAGTTAGTCATAGTGCGTTTGCAAATAAAGCGGTATTAGTGGTGATTACCCAGGGGTGGCCTCTTTCGTTATAACACAGAAAGGCATCTGCATTTTTAAGATGTCAAGATTTACGCTGGACAACAGCCAGCAAAGAAAGGTTAACGTTACATGTGTGTTGATGATACACTAAAAACACTGGTTTTACGTTACGAACCTGAAGACCTAATCACGTTTTTGAAAACTATTTCACGTGTTTTTAATATTAATGTGACTAAGGCTTCCATCATTTTTTTTTATTTGCATTTTTATGTCTTATACACTTCGTACAAAATGCTATTGTAAAAATTAAATTAAGTTTTACTCATTTATTTAGTATATCTCACAATAATTACGTGTAAAAAAAAAATCCATCTCACAATAAAAGATAAGGTTAAAATCCACAAAAAATCATCCTAAATGCTATAAATATTTAGCTGCGAGAAATTTTGTTCCAGATATTTTGTCTGAGATCATTTGTCCATGATACTATTTGTCCTGAAAACTTTAGTTCATGATATCATTTGTCCAGACACATTTTGTCCTAAAATCATTTGCCCGTGAGGTATTTTGTCCGTGAGATCATTTGTCCCGAGATCATTTGTCCCGAGATCATTTGTCCCGAGATCTAACATCTTACCAAAAATTGCGTCTCCATCATTCATAATAAGCATTTTGCATCCTGTGTCCACAAGAGCATCATCAGATAATCTACCATCAACTTTTAAGATGACGAGGTCTCCTTTTTTGGGTTTAGTGTCAAAGCCTTTTCCAACTTCGATGACCTAAAACATTTTTTATTTATTAAAAGGGTTTTAAGCCAAAAACATATTAACTACAAATGTACAAGCAAAATGTAGGATGTTTGTTGTTATTTAATCATACCATAAATTGATCGAATACTTTCTGACAATAGACGAGTAAAAGATTTTTGCTACAGTATAGGATTCACCCTCAGACCCACAAGAAAGCTACAGTGATGTGAAATATATGTATGTGAACTACGTATTATAAATAGTTTGTTCGGTAACGGAAATATTGTATGTTGAGAATGTGTGAATTCTTTTGATGTTATACAGCGCAAACAAGCTGATGTTTACTTTGATTATTTATAAATGCGGCGACGACGGGACATGTCACGAGTATGGTAGGTAAGACAATGTATGCAAGGACAATGGTGTGCTAGTTTGGGGAGTTGGAGAATTTATTAAACTGCTGTTGTCTAGAGCAGAGGCGTAGCGAGGGCGGGGCGGGGGGTGCGGAACGCACCGGGTGCAGTGGCGGAACTAGAAAAAAAAGGCTCCCCCGCAAAGAAAAAATTAGGGCCCCTTATATATATATATATATATATATATATATATATATATATATATATATATATATATATATATATATATATATATATATATATATATATATATATATATATATAATCTATATCCAACTGAGTAATTTAGTCTACTTCATTGCAATAGATAACCATTCTGAGAGAACCAACCAGAAAATCTTAGTCCAAACTCATCTTGAGCTACCAAAATAACATAAACTTGCTGGTCAAAAATATATAAAGACGTTAGCTTGATCCGTGAATGGTTTCTCGCGTTATGTTTATTTTTTTTTCATTTTTGGCTTTTATAATATCAATTATGAAAACATTGATTTTTATAGCTATACTATTGTATAGTACGTCTTATTTAAATTAATTTTGAGAATCAATTGTTTTTTAATATACAAAGTACAAAACTATTTAAATAAGCTTCGTGGGCATCCCTATTTTAAAGAAGGGCAGTAAGTCATGGAAGTAGTGTGAATGTTTACCTACCTTTCAAACTATAGCTCTTGTAGATTTTAAAATATTTTTCTACGCAACAATCTCTGCTATAGTAGACCTGTTTTTTTTTTTTACAAAACCTCTTTCAAAACGCATGAAAAACTTAATTTCTGTAAAAAAAAATGCATTGGTCGGAACTGGGCCCCTAAACGTCCTGGGCCCCCCCGCATTGCGGGGTCTGGCGGTATGGTAGTTCCGCCCCTGACCGGGTGACGCCATTTAGGGTTGGTGACACCATGGCAAAAAATTGCAAAATGTACAAAAGGAAAATGCTTTTTGCAATGTAAGCAAAAAAGTGCTAGGTGCAAACAGTTGTTCTTGAGCAGTGTAAAAAGAGAAGAAAAATGCTTTTTGCATATATTTAAATTATAAGCTTATGTAGGCCGACACACACACACACACACACACACACACATATATATATATATATATATATATATATATATATATATATATATATATATATATATATATATATTATAATAGATTGACGACAGAAGCCTGTGGTTGTATATAACACATTTAATGGGTCTAATTACCACGATGATGGTAATACACCAGAGAGGACGGAAGGAAGTACACAAGGGACATCACTCAAGATAACAATATTATAAATATAACTAATACAGAAGAGTGAGTTCCCTTGACCTCACAATTATTTCAATCTATTACATCCCTTTACCCTTAGAACACAATAACACATCTCTCAATAGAACAATTGATAGTATCCTAAAATCACCCATTTATATTGTAACATGAACACTATGGTAGATTACATCCTTACAAACAATGCACAATATGCTACAACATAATCAAAATACAAAACAATAATGTCAAAGTCCTTTTGACCTTTAGAATCATAGGTCTAACTTATTTGGGACCTTGATTGTCCTGCTTGACCTTCTCAGTGGCTTTTGATTTGGTGACTCAATATTCTGACCATCTGGATTCTCTATCTCAGGAGGTCTAGGATTTAAATCATTAACTCCAGAATTTACATTTTCTGACTCCAGACAACTTGGTTCACTCATATCAACAGAACTTGGTTGTGAAACAAACTGAGTTGGTGTGAACTGATCAGACTTGGTGGGATTGACAGATTCACACTTATTATCTGCACAAGTTATTTTTAACTTTATAAGACACAGGTCCTGTACCTTGAACAATTTGACCTGGTATCCATTTTTCCTTTCTCCCATAATTTCTTAGATACACATTCTTATTAACACCAAATTCTCTTTCAATGAATGTCTTGTCATGATTTAATGGAACTATTTTTGAATTGGCATCTGGAAGTATTATGCTGTTATTCAGATCCTTAATTGACATAGATTTCTTTGATTGATCAATTTTCTCAGGTAATCTGATAGTGCTTTCCTGGTAACCAAAAATACTGTTTAAGTAATATTCTGGACCATATCACTTTGCAACTGTGATCCAGTATTTGAAGTGGGTGTATTAAATGGCAAAAATCTTTTTTTTTTTTTCTTTTGATGTTACCCTTTTAGTTTCTGTAAGTGCTAATGATGTTAGCAAAGTTGTTTGATGATCACATTCCTTCTTACTAATGTATTTTCTTTAAAACATTTGAAATTGCCATATCACCATAATCATTTATGAAGTTACAAGTACTTTGTTTAGGTAATTCTGACTGATAATGGACTGCATCTTCTCCATCTTTTATATTATCTTCACAAAGGGTTTTATTTCTTATTTAATATGGCCTTAAGTCATCATTCACAGACTCTTCAGGCCAACCATTCTTACAGTACTCATATACTTTTATTAAGCACTCATCTTTTTGTGTTTCTCTTTTAATATCATTCACATTTATATTGGAGTTATCCATGATAGTGAAGAGAACAAATACATCTTCTGGTACATAGCTCAGGCTTTGGTTTTTTAAAGGTAATCTACTAAGACTATCTGCACTATTCTCAGATCCAGGTTTGTATTTCAATTCATAATTGTATGCAGTTAGTGTGATAGCCCATCTTTGAATTCTTGGTGAGGCATGCTCAGGTAGGGTTTTGTTTTCTCCAAATAAACCTAGCAATGGTTTATGATCTGTAAAGATGGTGAACTTCCTACCAAACAGAAACTTATGAAATTTCTTAACACCAAAAATGATGCCTAAGCCTTCCCTATCTAACTGAGAATAATCTTTCTCAGCCTGGTTCAAAGATCTACTGGCAAAAGCAATGGGTCTGTCACCCTTCTCATCCATGTGGAACAAGACTGCTCCTACACCATCTGGTGAAGCATCACATGTCAATACAAGTCTTTTCCCTGGGTCATAGTGAGTTAGTAAGGTGTCAGCAGACAAAGCCTCTTTTGCTGTATTAAAAGCAGCTTCTTGTTGTTTACCCCAGTGCCAAGTTGCATTTTTCTGTAGCAGCTTGTACAGTGGTGATAGTTTACCAGACAGATTCCCTATGAACTTTGCATAGTAATTTATTAAGCCCAAAAAAGCTCTTAGTTGTTGGGTATTTTCAGGTTTGGGTGCTTCTTTAATGGCTTTTGTTTTCTCAGGTTGAGGTCTGATGCCTTGTTTGCTTAATATATAACCAAGAAAACTAATTTCTGTCAACATGAATTGACATTTATCTTTGTTTATCTTTAAACCTTTTTCACCAACAATTTTCAAGACTTTATCAAGTGTTTTAAGATGTTCAGTGTCATTCTTACCAGTTATGTACACATTGTCAAAGTACACACAAACATTTGGAATATCCTTAAAAATACTGTCCATGACAGCTTGGAAAATTCCAGGGCTAGATGATATGCCAAAACATAGTCTTTCATATTGGTAGAGTCCTTTATGTGTGTTTATTGTCGTATAGACTTTTGAATCTGGATGCAGTTCTAGTTGAGTGTAAGCATGACTAAAGTCTAATTCAGTGAATTTGTCTCCTCCTGCCAAATTCAAAGAAATTTCCTCAATGTTAGGAATAGGGTACCTATTTAGCTCTATTTGCTTATTCAGTGTAGTTTTATAATCTCCACAAATTCTTATAGAACCATCCTTCTTTAACACTGGCACAATGGGTGTCGCCCAATCGGAATAGTCTACCTTCTTTATGATGCCATTAGATTCCAATCTACTTAGCTCATTTTCAATTTTATTCCTCATTGCATAAGGTGGAACTCTAGCTTTGCAGTATCTTGGATTTGTGTCTTTAATGCTTAACTTCACTGTTCTATCATTTAGTAATCCATGATTACCAAAAACACATTTATTTTCAGATATTACTTTATCTAGTGAAGTAAGACTAGATTCTTTTACATTCTTCAATGAACAAATACTCTCCCAATTTAACTTAAGATTACTTAACCAGTTCCTACCTAGTAATGGCGGTCCATTTCCTTCAACCACAAGAAGAGGAAGTTTAACACTTTGACCATTATAACTTACATGAACCATACACTCTCCTATTACCGGAACATTGTCACCAGTGTATGTTGTTAGACACTTGTGACATGGCTGTAGAGGCACTTATCCTCCTGTGACAGCGTCAAAATCTTTATTTGTTATGACTGTTAGAGATGCTCCAGTGTCAAGTTGGAAGCTTATGCTCTTACCGTTGATATTAACTTGTACATTGATGGGAGCATGACTTATTGATGTAACAGAGAACAGGTTGAAATCCGGCTGCAAATCAATTTGAGCATTTTCACAGGTAGAGTGGTTCATTGGTTGAGTTAGGTAGTCTTGGTGAGAGTTAACATAGTGCTGCCTTTGGTTGCGGTACTGTCTTGACTGGCTAGATTTAGCAACAGACGAAGACTTTGCAAAGCAGGCCTTGGCAATGTGACCTTGCCTACTGCACTTATAACAAGTTGCTGACTTGAACTTGCACTGATGAGATGCATGGGGACCTTTGCATCGATGACATTTTTGATAATTATTACTAGATTTAGATCTAGGATTTAAACGAGCAGGCTGTTTAGCATAAGTTGGAATGCTCTGATGGGGTTGATGTTTATTGACTAACCTGCTGTTTACTGCATGGATCTCTGAAGGTGCTAAAGATCTCGCCGCATCTGATGACTGCTGGAATGACATTGCAAGTTGTATTGCCTTTTCCAATTTTAGATCTGACTCGAGCAGCAACTTTCTTTGAATATCAGGGCTGTTTACACCTGTCACAAACTTTTCACATAGTCTGTCAGACAGCGTTTCTCCGAATTCACAAAATTCACTTAAATGACGTAAAGCAGCAACATATTCTGATATTGACTCGTTTGGTTGACGAGTCCTACTGTCAAATCTAGCTCTACATAAAAACTTTGATGGGGTAGGCGCATGGTGGTCTGTTAGCAATTTGCTCAGCTCGTTAAAGCTCTTGGTAGTTAGACCAGCTGGTGCGCATAAGTCTTTTAGTAGCCTAAATTGTTGAGGCCCTATGACTGTTAACAAAACAGCTCTCTTTTTGGCTTCTATCGTCACGTTGTTAGCTTCTAGGTAAAAGCTTAACCTCTCTAGGTAATCTTGAATGATTTCATCATTCGCATCAAATTCTTTTATTTGGCCATACAGCGCCATAATTCTAGAAATAATTAGCTAATAAGCTCTAGCAAACCTCTTTTTTGCGTAAGTAGGTGCTCTTTCTAGTAGATGTTTATCCTTCGTCGCCAGTTATAATAGATTGACGACAGAAGCCTGTGGTTGTATATAACACATTTAATGGGTCTAACTACCTCATGATGGTAATACCAGAGAGGACGGAAGGAAGTACACAAGGGACATCACTCAAGATAACAATATTATAAATATAACTAATACAGAAGAGTGAGTTCCCTTGACCTCACAATTATTTCAATCTATTACATATATATACTTTTTTTTTGGGGGGGGGGGGGGGTGACCATGAAATGAAGTGCCGCACCGCGTGACACCCGGCCTAGAGACGCCACTGGTCTAGAGTAAACTTACATATTAGGTGAAGCTGTGACATTTCCTTAATTGAAAACCATAAGTGGTTAGACTATATACTATATGAGACCAGCCACTCACCAAGTGAGATGACCAATAATCTGTGAGAGGACCAATTCTTCATGAGAGGACTAGTCATTAAACCAATGAGAAGACCAGCCCTTCATTCAGGAAAGACATTAGCTCTTTCAATAAGAGGACCCGGGAACCAGCGCGTTAATTCGACCTGCCCGACAGTCGTCGAGAGCACACAACTCAAATTTGTCAAGTTATAGTTTTGTTTTTGTTAAATACAGTGAATTAGGTGTCCTACTGTTGAGCTGTAACGCAAATTAGAGAGGGGTGATCTCCCCTAAACTTACTCGTATCTATAATAAAAAACCGCTAGCCTATTATATAAGCCGCTAGTTAGTGTGTCAGTTCATCCTTCCGTCATCGGTAAGGCAAATTTGTCTTCGTTTTTAAAGCTGGAGAATGTGGTCTTTTTGTCATAAAAATCTCATAATTTTTTTCTAATTCCGACACAGCTGTAAGGTAGAACACTACGATTTAATTATTAATTATGTGAGAAATCATCACAAAGACTCTACCCGTTTTTGTAAAACTTCATTTGACAAGAACGGCATTGGGCTGTCTGGGCCGGGAACAAGACTCTCTTCATCGTCACCTCCTGCCGATTTGTTTTCTGTAGTGTTATTAGGTGGCTTGATGGCAGGCTGTGGTTCTATTTGTGCGTTCAAATCGTCTGCCATAATTTACCAGATTCTCAAAGAATATAAATTAATTTAAAAACATAAAATGACCTATGAGTTGATAGAGGGATATAAAAATTTGATTGTAGAACTTAGTTTGTCAGGGGAACTAAATGGTGCAAGGAACTATTTGGAATTTATCGGGAATTCCCTCCATTAAAAAGTAATTTTACGCTTTGTGTTTTGTTTACTTTCCGTGTTTTTTGTTGTAAATTTTTTTTAAAAAATATAGCGGGAGTGATCTCCCCTAAACTTTCTCGAATATACTAAAGTTCTATAAGACAACAATGGATGGTAACTCGGGATATAGACACGATTTTAAGAAAGTCTACCGCCGCCTCCCGGCCTCCACCCCCCCCCCCCCCCGGTAAGAAATTGAATTTATACAATAGTGCTTTATTTAGTAAATTTTCATTAATTCATAAAAAAATAATTAGTTATTCAATTACATCAAATTTGACCTAACCGGATAACAAAGGTGGCTGAGTATAGTGCTGACCACATTATCCCCTGTATGCAGAGATCATACAATAATAACATTTATTTGGCTCCAGTTATGCAAGTCCATTTAATCAGTGTAACAATAACATGAATGTATGAATGAATAACTAGTTAAATCGTCTCTAGTGCAGGTCTTTTCAGTCATTAAAAGTATTATAGTATTATTGTTAGGGTGTCCGACTACATTGACCGACAACTGGTTATATTAGTTAACAAGCAGTATCTTGACAAGCAAGTGGCAATTAGTTGGGCTATCTTTCATTTCTCTTCCATTACACTTAGAACGTTTTTTAGATTTAGCTTTACAATAATTTTTAAACAACTACTGAAATTTGAAAACAAAGGAGAAGATAAAGAGGACAAAGATATAAAAAAAAAACCCACTACAAATACAAAGAATATCATCAATAGAAAACGCATATCAAAATGTAACCATATTTTATTATATTTCTAAGATCATTAACCCACATATATATTTATTTAACACAGTGTCATTAGACAGTAAGTAAACACTAACATTTTACACACATTCTGTCAACAGCCATAGATGAAAATTGTTAATGATACATGCCTAAACAATTCAAAGTTTACATTTAAAAAAATATGCACTGAAAGCAAAAAAGTGCTGAGTGCAAACAGTTGTTCTTGAGCAGTGTAAAAAGAGGGTAGAATGTACCATTTTTAGGTGAAAAAAAATACACCAAAATTTAATATGCTTAATTTAGTTTGAGACAGAGTAGAATAAAAAAGTAAAGTAAAGTTTCCCTTTCAAACCTGACGGTCTATGGGGTTAATGATGTAGAGTTCACTTGTTTCTGTGACCTCGGCATATGAAGAGACAGTGTGGTCAGCACTATGCTCAGCCGCCTTTACTATCCCTAACATGAGTTAAGTACCCATCAGAGTTGGGTGGACTCAGGGACGGTCTATTGACTTGAACCCGGATTCGAACTCGAGACTTGCGGGTTAGCAGTCCAGCTCTCTACCGCTAGACCACTCCGTCCCAAAGAATAAAGACGAATTTAATGATTGTTACTGAAGAAGTTTACATTTCTAAAATACTTAATATTGATGAAAGAGAGGAAACCCTTTAATATTAACTTGATTAACTGCCATTGCTCAATATTTCCATTATTAAAGTTGTAGAACAAAACTAAAGAATTTGAGAATCAGAAAGTTGAGAGATGAGATGTGAAAAGGAAAAATTATAAATACTGTATGCTCAATGGGAGATCTTATGATGACCTCATAATATCTGCTTTTATTTTGTTATTGAGTGTGAAAAAAATAAAAAGTTGAGTGATCTTAAAGTTTTGATTTAGGAATTACATTCTATAACAAAGTTCATATACATCTCACAGTATTGAGAAAATACAAGAAAAATTAGCGTGGATTTTATAAATTAATTCATTGTAAACAAAAAGATTAGCGCACAAAACTATCCTAAACAAAATACATGATTCTTTGAACAGTTGTAATGTAAAATGTCTGGTTTGACTACTCAAATCAACAAATAACCAATGAAACCTGTAGATGACAATAACACAACTCCCAGTAACAGTGAAACAGGTACAATAATATCTGAGGGTTGCAGGGACTTTTTTGTCTACACAACCAGAACCTTGCATGTTGTTATCATTGGCTCACATTTACAGTCAAGTACATCTCAGGTCTGGCAAACAGCTGGTGATTTAATAATGGAGTGTTCACACAATCTTAAATTTGATTACAAATTTGAATTAGAGTTTTATTGTAAAAAAATAATATTTGAATTGAGAACAGATCCAAAGTATTGACACATAAGTAAAACATTCCATATAATGAAAATTACCATTTAGATAAAAATGTGGGGAAAGGCGGAGTGCAGACTTCGGAAGAACTAGATAGTTATTTGGCTCTTAACATTTGTTGTAAAAATGAACAAGCAGTACAAGAGAAAACATTGTGAACAATACTGATGTGTAGTGCATAGATCCTATATGTATATCAATATTTCTAATATTAAGTAAATTAAACAATACAATCATCACAATTATTATTATCATTATGCATTTGTGTAAGTAAAATAAAACAAGTGTATACGTTTTTTTCAATAGTCACCCCTATGTACAGCCACTTATTTCATGTACAATTAGACTGAACTTAAACATTGGAAGGGAGAATGCATGCAAGGCAAAACAAAGATCACAATTTTAAACACTTTAAAAAGTGGGAAATTATGTACATTATTTTAAAGAATATAAAAATGTCCAGATTTTAAATGGATATTATAAAACAATAAAATTAACCATAAAAAAATTGTTCATTAAATAAAAAGTTTTTACAATGACAGATATTTTCTTAATTAAAAAAAAGTACAAGTAAGTGTTTGGGTAAGCTAATAAGTAATTAGACAAAGTTTTCTAACCACTTGAATAGCCAGAGAAATGTGATAATTAAGTTTGATTTAGATTTCTAAAAAATTAGATGGAATTCAAAGGTGATCACTATAATTTAACAATATTAGCCCTATTTTTTACAAACATCTGAATTTTCCTTCATCTGAAATCCTAACCCTTAAAGCGCATGCCACGTGGCCTTACGCGTTGTGTAACAGCAAAGCAACGATCGTGGCTTAGCGCGCTTTAAGGGTTAAGTAAACAAAGTATACAGTTAACATTTATTTAGTAAGTGCCACAACCCAGCTAATGTATCACTTTTAGCAACAATAGATTTGTCATGTACAAAAACATAGTTACACCCAACAATTAGAAAAAAACATTTTGTTAATAGATAGTGATTGGAAATTAATAATTAACATGTTAAAAAGTCCTAAATAATTAATGCTACCTTCAATAATCAAAGGCACTTATGATAGAATTGTTCTTTAGGTATAAATATATTTTAAACAACAGTTCAACAAATTGGTTGTGTATGTATATAAGAAATAATACCATTTATACAACTCATGACTGATCACATGGGAACAGCTTCGCTAGCTACAAGACAAAAGTTAAGAAGACAGGAAAGTCAAGTCAAATGTGTAAGTTTAGTATGGGAGACAAGGTTCAAAAATTTTTTAAATAACTGTCTTAGACATGTAACTAACCTTGTGAACCAATAGGGCAAAACTAAATTGGGACATAGAATGCAAAAGAAATGGGAGATAATGGGAGGGGATGGGATGCAGTGGTCTTATATGAGGGTGTATATAATGGAGTTTGTTGATAAAGTCTAATCTAAGCTGTCTGCTTCATAAAGAACAGAAGGAATCAAGACAAGTAAGCCATAAGAGCATTAGTAGTATTTTGTTCATATTCTAAAATATTAATATTCCACCAATTTCAAAACTACACTTAAAGACAGATTTTAAATTACCTTAAGAATTGTTTTACACAATTTTTTAAATATATTTAACTGATGTGAAATGTGTTTATAGGAAAACACCTGTTTAATACTATTACTTCCCATGAAAAAACGAATATATATATATATATATATATATATATCAACTCACGCACATAAATAGACAGACACACAGATATAATATTTCTATATAAAACTAAGATCAATTTTAACCTTCCTTTGCTGGATTCTGTTGAGATTCTCTTTTGGCCTGGTACTGGAAGATTCTCTTGGCAAGTTGAGCTCTTGTGGCAAGGTTCAGCGACTTCCTCTCCACACATCTCTCGTACAGCTTGGCCGGGCTGCTAGACAGACAATCCAGCTGCATGTAGTAGTGCTTGAACTCTGGCTCGACGGCACGGAAGACATGAATTTTACCAAACTTGACGAAAATCTCGTATAGATCGTTCTCCATCAACTCCACCTGGGTCATTGACTTCCTGGCTTCCTGGTAATCAGAGTTGTAAAAACTGCCATGCTCGTAGGACAGTACGTCGTAATGTCCAGTTTTACTGCTGAACTCTATCTCGGTTGGGTACGGTTTTTTGTCGTAGATGAGGTTGGGCTTGTATTGCCAGAAACCTACAGGGAAGAAAACCTGCCAGCCTGGGATGGTGTTGATGCGGACTCTGTTCAACATTTCAACATTGAGCTGCATCCCCACTGTGCACGTCAGCATCAAGGCATCTGGCTCCAGCTGCTCACTAACCTAAAGTATCAAAGCGAATTTTATATTTAAAAAAAAACAACAGCACAATAATTTCTGCATGTGTAGGTACATATGTATAATGAATATTAAATGTGTATGTATTATGTGTGTGTGTGTGTGTATATATACATATATATATATATATATATATATATATATATATACATATATATATATATATACATATATATATATATATATATATACATATATATATATATATACATATATATACATATATATATATATATATATATATATATATATATATATATATATATATATATATATATATATATACATATATATACATATATATATATATATATATATATATATATATATATATATATATATATATATATATATATATATATACATATATATACATATATATATATATATATATATATATATATATATATATATATATATATATATATATATATATATATATATATATATATATATATAAAATATATATATATATATTATAAATAAAATTTATATTTATAAAATTATTATAAATAATTATTTTTTTATATATATTATTTTACTAATTTTCTGCAATACATCTACTAACAAAGGGTTGAATGCTGTTGAACATGAATATAAAAGGAATATAAAACTTCTAGAATACACTAACCATGTCAATGATTTTAAACTCTGGCACATAAGTTCCATTACTGGAGAAGTTGATGGTTTTAGTTTTAACCCCATCCTCACTCTTGTCGTCGTAGTAAGCCACCATTGATTTGAGGACAGAGAAGATGTCATCCTCGCCAGTCTTGGGGATTTGGTTGTATATAAAGACAATGATCAGGGCCAAGTTGTCAGCAGCATCAGCCTACAGTTCAAGACAGAACAACAGAATTGATGTATTTTTACAGTCTTTATATATTTTGCTATAGAGGTGTCAACTCTTTAGTAAAAGTAAAAGGCCTGTAGGACTGTATTGTCTCAGCTCAACCAGCGCTATAAAAACCTGACTTATGTAGGAGAAAGTAAAAGTGGCTGGGCAGTGTGCTGACCACAAAATCCTTTCCTCAGCCAAACTCTGCTTCATCTGCTTTATGGACAGTCTGGTCTAACAGGATGATTTTAATATATTTCAACTCCAGCTTAAAAGCACTTCATGTATAAAATAAATTCTGATTTTGGATAAGCCTAAATGAGGAAATGTCAATAAAATGTAGCATTACATTGTCTCTTAAAACCACTAATGGTGTTCATTGTTCATACTTGTGAAATATAATTTTAAATAAGCTTACAAATGGGGGTTTGGGTCATATACTAAAATAAGTGTCATTGGTCATTACCTGAAGTCTTGCATAGTTTTCCAGGAAAATACCCCATCCATCTAAATCACTTGGTGTGATGGGTAGAATGATGTTTAGTCTGGTGGATTCAGTAACATAGGGCATGGGAACTACTTCAACCTGAAGAATTTTGATACATCATTGTGCGTGTGAGATTAAATTATTTAATCAGTTTTAAGTAGATCTATATAAACAGATTTAGCATATATATATTTGTACTTCTTCTCTCAAAAATAAAATAATAATTAGTTGTATTTTTCTATTGTAATACAAATTAGTAATTTACTAATTGTAATCCATCATTTTAAAAAAAATATACATGTTATCAATTATTTCTTTTTTAAAAACATAAGGAAAAAGGATAATTTAATACTTTGAAAAAATTTGTTATACCTCTCCTAAGGGGCGAACGAGGAAAACTCTTTTCTCTACAATCCTTTTGTTGTAGTTGTTTTCTCCATTTTCTTCTGCTGGTATGGAGGTGTCATCTAAAGCTAGGTCAAGCAGATATTCCATACCACGCTGGGGATCAAATCGCCTGTAGCCATTGATGAGGTATGAGTACAAATACTTGTTGTTGTGTTTTTCATTGAGTTTCTCCATGGATATTTTGATTATGTCCTGAATATCCAGCTTGTCAACTCCTAAAACATTGTTACAGCACAGTTGTTATTTAAATCATTAAATCTTACATTATTCAACATTAGTTAACCCATAATTTAGTGTACATTGTTAGCATTAGATTGGGATCCCCAGGGGAAGAGGGAAGTAGGGCGGCCTAGGAAATCCTAGAAAAGAACAGTAGAAGAAGTTCTTCAAGAAGAGGCAAGGGTTGCCGGGCTTACGTGGGCACAAATAAAGAGAGCTGCCCAAAACAGAGTCCAGTGGAGAGGTGTGTCTGCAGCTCTTTGCTCCCCAGGGGCCACAATGGAAAAAGATGTTTTATTGCATACAATTTAGCCAAAATGTACCCAACACAAAAATTAGCTAATGACTTAATTATATTAAAAAAAAAAAGTTATGACCAACCTATAAGTTCCTTCACGTTTGTGAAATCATCTTGAAAGAAAATATGAGTCTCCGTAAAATAATCCCAGCGGATGACATCAAATCTATTTTTAGGCTTATAAGGTTCTGGTACACCTGTTGTTGAGCAAGGAAATAGATAAGAATGTAGTTAACACTTAAAGATTTGATTTGATTGCTCAGATCTTATAAACAGTGTACAATTTGCTCGGATCTAATAAACTGTGTACAATCTGCTCAGATCTAATAAACTGTGTGCAATCAGAAAAAAAACAACCTGTGGTTACCTATTGGCCATGATATACTGTCTCTACCTCCTGGAGCAAACTGACTCATGTACAAGATATTGTCTTTCATCTCTTGTATTTGGTGTCTGGTAGAGTTAAGCTCCACCTCACAAAAATACCTGAAAACATTTAAAATATTATTTAACTAAATCATGTACAGTAATAGATTTCACTTGCCCAACAAGAAATTAGCTATTTCATTCTAAAATATTGAAAATAAATTCAAGAGAGCAGATTTTTAAAAAAAAAATAGATGTTTTTACCTATGGAGTTTGTAGTGAGTTATATCATCAGGAATTGGATATATGGACAATGATTTGTTAAAGTCAGGTTGATCCTTCATGCTATCAATATTTTTGTTGAAGTTAAAATCTTTAACAGGGAATGCTTTATAAACTTTGTTCTGGAAATACAGGTTTATTAAAAAAAACACTCATGACATAATTCAATGATAATCACATTATTTGCTAATTCTTTAAAAATTTTTAATGAAAATATAATTACAAAATAAAAGTGCTTTACAATGAGTATTAATTAGCATTTAAAAATAAATATATGGAAAGCTACTTCTTAGATAATACATACAATTTATATTACCATAAAATCTATTTTCTTGCTTAATCGTAATCTTGGCCATAACCCAAATTCAAAAAACTTTTTTATTATACCAGTGTGACATACAGGACCGAATATTTTTATTTCACTACACTCCCATATCTTCTAGCAGCTCATGTAAATAATTTATAAAAAAAAATGAAGCTAAACAGTAGTTGGTAATTTAAAATGTCTGGTGATTCAATGAGAAAGAAATAGACTTACAGCTGCTGTGTTTGTGCACTCCAACTCAGACACATGCAGGAGACATTTACCAAAGTTGACACTCTGATCATTGCTGTGACAGTTATCTAAGCACCATTTTAAGCTTGCATTCACACGAGACAGAAGAGACTGTTAAAAAAAAAGTGTAAACAAAATATGAAGTTCGATACCCTAATTAAACAATTTTTATTTAGCAATAATTACAATTCAGGTATCAGTTTAAAAATGTTTAAAATTACATTTGACTTGCAGTGATAATATTAAGTGTAAACTTATACGCCCAAACATGTGGTGCAAAATTTATATGGTACAAATACAAGTTAGTAACACTCCAAACAACTTCAAATTAAAGAATGCAGAAATAATTTTAAGAATGTTGTATCTAGAAAAATATCATTGAACAATATAAATGCAGCTATTTATATTGTATAGTATTTTAATCGGAAGAAAAAATAAAATAAATTATAGCATTTTAAGAAGTGAGCTCGTTGCACTAATTTTTAAATTTGATTCCATGAGCCTACTGTGTAAAGTACACCTAAAAACTTCCTCTACCTGTGCGCTAACTATCACTATTCATACTCAAATTGTTTATTACCTGGCACTTCTGCATTTCCAATAGACATAACTTTTTTCTTTACAATGTTTATTTATATAACCACCTAGTTTCAACAGCATACAACTAAAAGTACATGATGAACTAAAGTGTTGGCTGTGTTTCGGACACAGATTATAAACTTAACTTGTTAGCTAGACAAAATGTGTGTTGGATAAATAAATTAATCCTGGAATCCAACACATACTGTATGATTATTTATGGAGTTTAGAGGCCTATGCATAATTTATTGCAACTAAACAAAGTAAATATTTACTGTATGCAGCTTATAATTTAATGCTATACACTAATTTCTAGGCTTGTATTAGTTGAGCTGATAAGTAAAGAAATTCTACAGAATCCATCATTACCAATTTTCTTTGTTAGATGAAAACTATAAAGCAAAAAAAAAAACCAAAAAAAAAAAAACCAAGTAGGGTTTTCTATACTAAATCAATTATTTGAACATTTAACATTCAAACAATATAAAAATAGATAGCGACAATTGATTCTACCATCTGTTACTGGATAATTCTACACGATTAGATTTACAATAGTATTAATAGCTCAATGTGTAAAATAAAAAAGGATTAAAAAAACAAAAACAAACCTGAGATAAAATAATTCCACCTTCTAAAGCACAGTAGGCTTTACCTCCATCTACACCTTTAGGTGATCCCAGGTGAACATGTCGACTGACACTGATGTGACTGACAAGGTCAAACACTTTCTCCGCCCTGATGTATCCTTTGTCAGAAATGAACATGTAATAGTCATAGTCATGGCCGTACTTCTTGATCACATACTTAAACACATTGGTGGGCATCAGATGGTTGTAGCCATCATCAAAGTTCACTATAATCATCCCCGCGGGAACTACAGCTGCTTTTTTGTCTATAAAATACACCACTTTCGTCACATACTGGTTGACTGTCTTATTCATGGCCACGGCCAATGTGTTGAGAGTGTCTTTAGAGGATAAAACGGCCACAAACAATTTTTCTCGTATACCCAGCTCTGTGGCTGCAAACTTGGGCCGGTAGAATTTGGTGCCAGCCTTGGTGTCCAGCTTGTAGGCGGACTCGTCTATGTGAGTCAGCTGGCGCGGCTCAAAGCTCTCGTCCTTGTTGCTGTCCAGGGACTTTGGCTCTCTCATCTTGATCGTCTGAGGGTCCTGGTTTGCCATGTACGTCTCACAGCTGTCGTCGCTGAAAGGCGCGTACATCATGCTGAGGGTCATGCCCAGGCAGAGGCCGACTAGAGCGGGGATGAAGGTACGTGACATACACTTGAAGTCTACTGAGCATTTGGTCAGCGACCGGTACAACCGCCACGGATTCATGTCTTGAAGTGCTGGTCAGTGCATGCTGTTGAAGAAAAATTATATTTTAAACCATTAATTATAAGTCAATCATATTTCAAAGTGGACATGTACAAAGAACTGGGAGTGTGGAGGGATAAGCAGTTAGCCTTACCCAATAAGGGGAAGCGTGGCCTAGCGGTAATATGCTAGACTACTAACCCGAAAGTCTAGAGTTCAAATCAGGTTCTTCTTCTTCTTAAGTATATGATGGAGGTTTTAAACAACAAGCCCAACTTCGTGTATGAACTGGACTGTGGTCTCCAGATCAGGGGGTGCCCCATATAGTTTTTCCTTGAGTGGGGTGTGTAGGGGCCAGTGTTTGGATCGCACCTGGCTATAGAATGAACATTCTTGAAGGACGTGCTCTGTATTCTCCAGGGCCTTGCCACAAGGGCATATTTTGCCACACCCAATTTTTAGTTTTTTATCGGGTTCAAGTCAGTAGAATGTCCCTGAGACCAGCCAGCTCAGATGGGTACCTGACTATAGTTAGGGAAACTAAAGGAGGCTGAGCTTAGTGCTGACGACACTATCTCTTCATATGCTGAAGTCACAGAAACATGTGAACTCTACTTCGCTTACCCCATAGGCCGTAAGGTTTGACAGGTAACTTTACTTACCCATACTTAACCTTTAAGGAATAAGAAAATAATAGGCTTATCAAAATATCACTGAATCATGACAAGAAAGAATGTTTCTAATAAACCTGTATTTCCAAATAGCCTTAAAGTTTTTTTTTTTAAATAATTTTTTTTTCTGATAATACTGTTATTAATTGGAGTTTTTAGCATAGTAAAGTAAATTTAACTCAGAAAGTACTATATGTAAAACAAACTCTAAATGATATGGCAAACTAAAACATGCCTTGTTTAAAATAGATCAAATATATATAGTGAACCATAACTATTGAGTAACACTGCTTTCAAAGCTTCAGAAACATTTCAAAGGAAGGCAATTCAAAATATCTTAAAACTGGTCTATAAAAGTATACAACCATACTTCCCTACATTTAACATTCAGCATTCAATGTTATCCTTGACTAAGCAATTTCAAAAGCAGGCAGTAAACTAGCAAGGTTTCCACATTGATGACTCAATGTGTACAAGTGCAGGGCAACTTTACTACTTATCAAATGCCACAACATACCCTTACACATACATCTACTTCAAATACACATCTAAAATAAATCACATTTATTCATTGACTTTCAGCAATATTTTATTCTAAAAAGAAAAACAGCAAATTTTCTAAAAGTAAAAGAGTTAAAAATTGTATAGGCTATACTTGCTCTTTAATTAATTCTTATTATATTTTGTGTTGTTCAATTTAAAAATATTTCAAAAAGCATGCTTAGTTTTAGTGATTTACTCATTAACGTAGGCCTACTTTAAATTTTTTGCAACTTTCACTGATCAAAGGATGACAACTTTGAACTAAAGAATAATGGCCACGAGATTTCTTTATTAGTTAGATTAAATATTTGAAACAAATCCGCTTGAAATTAATAGTTTACAGCATCATTAGACCTATACTGTTTCAACACAAGCACGGTTTATACCTGCGCTTGCTGTGCGACTTCACACACGGTTGGGCACCCTCCTTTGACGTGAAACTCTACGGACACATGTTGTCCTTTAACACTGCGTGTAGCAGACCCATAACACAGCGTGGAGTGATTTTGTTGCCGTGTTATATCGAAAATTTAACAATCCCGCGAAATCGAAGCGATTTATTGAAAAAGTTGAAATACAAGCAAAAAAATCGGAATGGATTTTTTTTTCAATCTAGTCTACTCGATACTGAACATAGTGGCATGACGTCATTCAACGAAATACTGTTGGGTGGTTCTGATAATTGCAACAATGCTAACGGGGTGGTTGGTAAATGATATTTAAATGTAGTTCTGTGCCGTAGACTAGTAGATGTAGGCTACATCTATCATCGTGATGATGTCGGCTACATCTATCATCGTCATATGATGTCGGATACATCTATCATCGTCATATGATGTCGGATACATCTATCATCGTCATATGATGTCGGATACATCTATCATCGTCATTAGATGTCGGCTACATCTATCATCGTCATTAGATGTCGGATACATCTATCATCGTCATATGATGTCGGCTACATCTATCATCGTCATATGATGTCGGATACATCTATCATCGTCATATGATGTCGGCTACATCTATCATCGTCATATGATGTCGGATACATCTATCATCGTCATATGATGTCGGATACATCTATCATCGTCATATGATGTCGGATACATCTATCATCGTCATATGATGTCGGCTACATCTATCATCGTCATATGATGTCGGATACATCTATCATCGTCATATGATGTCGGCTACATCTTTCATCGTCATATGATGTCGGATACATCTATCATCGTCATATGATGTCGGCTACATCTATCATCGTCATATGATGTCGGATACATCTATCATCGTCATATGATGTCGGATACATCTATCATCGTCATATGATGTCGGCTACATCTTTCATCGTCATATGATGTCGGATACATCTATCATCGTCATATGATGTCGGATACATCTTTCATCGTCATATGATGTCGGATACATCTATCATCGTCATATGATGTCGGCTACATCTATCATCGTCATATGATGTCGGCTACATCTATCATCGTCATATGATGTCGGATACATCTATCATCGTCATTAGATGTCGGCTACATCTATCATCGTCATATGATGTCGGATACATCTATCATCGTCATATGATGTCGGATACATCTATCATCGTCATTAGATGTCGGCTACATCTATCATCGTCATTAGATGTCGGCTACATCTATCATCGTCATTAGATGTCGGCTACATCTATCATCGTCATATGATGTCGGATACATCTATCATCGTCATTAGATGTCGGCTACATCTATCATCGTCATATGATGTCGGATACATCTATCATCGTCATTAGATGTCGGCTACATCTATCATCGTCATTAGATGTCGGCTACATCTATCATCGTCATTAGATGTCGGCTACATCTATCATCGTCATTAGATACAACACATCATTCATCCCTCCATATAAAAATTAATTTGTTTTATGTGGGTCTGCGGAATACCTATCTTTAAAAAAAAAAAATATGTATGTACCATTTACCACTCTAATAAATAATAGTATGGTCAATTTCAGCTGAAACGACAAAATGCTCACACCATTTCTAAAAATAAAAGTAGGCATATAATAGGTTACACAAAATAACACACAAGTCTCAATGAAATATTTATTATTTATGCGTTGCTTTTTCCATTGACGCAATCATTCGTGTGTTCATAAGAATGAACGCTCGACCAATTTTGTTTAGGGAAGTGAAACAAAAAATATCGCGACAGTCCTCCCCCTTTCACACGTGTCATAATACGATCCTGCCGTTAAAGGAACGACACACTGCTATGAATAAACACACCACGCGACACGCCCGTCTGTAGGCCTACAAGTACGGGGTGTGTCTGAATAGTGGGTTTGGCTGTGTTGTTTAAGCTAGAAGTGACACCAACAACCCGTGTATTACCTATTGTTAAGTGTGTTACCCCAACAAGATATTTGCAACACCACCAAAATATTATTGTTGGGTTAGATTTCCCACCCGTCAAATACGTAGGCAAAGAGGACGGGCGTATTTTAGGGTGAAGCAAATCCGCGTTATCTTTCAATAGGACATTACTAAATGTATTTTCTATGAGCCACTTGAGCGGATAATCCCCCCCCCCCCCCTCCACTCTTGTTTTCAATCCATAAGCGTTACAGAAAGAGGGGTGCAGTGTTTCTTCCAGACATTTTTCTCCGGGGGGGCGGTAAACTTTCTTCGGGGGGGGGCGGACACTGTTAAAAGTATATATTTTCTATAGAAATTATATAAATTTCATTTCGTTCGGGGAAGCGGTAAAAATTTTTCGGAGAGATGCCTGGAAGAAACTCTGGAGGGGTGGAGTCCCGGCGGGGTAAAGGAAACATCAAGTCTAGAATAATCTTTTTCTTAGGTTAAAGTTCAAAGTAAATCGTACGGAGAAATCGAAAGGAAAATAGTCTCCGTGAACTAACCGTCAGACTAATTAATGGAGGGGGAGAGGGAGGGGGAGAGGGGGGTCCCGTCCTTAAATGACGTCTCACTCATATGGGGAGGAAGTTGGGTTTAAGACGATGTGTGATTGGGGGTGGGGGTTGTTTAAATAGTTGGACGTCACACTTTTGCATAATTAAAAAAGTGAAGTTTGTCCGCGTTTTCGAAAACTTTTTTTTTTAAATTGTAATATAAATTGATAAATTTACTAGGCTGAACGAGCGTAGTCAATATTTTAGAAAGATGTTACCTCTGGCTATTTGGGACGATGTGTGACGGTGGGGAGGTTAAAAAATAATGTCAACAAAAGTGTGACGTCATTTACGGAAGGCATGTTCGGCTCATTGATAGAACATTCAAAATCGAATATCTCATTATTCTTAACCCTATGATTAAGTATCTCACATAGCTAGACAACAATAAAAGTAAATGGTTTACTTTACAATAATACGAAAGTGAGTAGGCGCGATAGGTGTGTCAGTGATAGTTCTAGTTCACACTGTATACAGTGTCTCGGTGTGAATGTAGTTTTTGATGGTACTTCTACAACGCATAGGCCTACTCTACACTCAAAGTACTAAGCCACCTACCGATCAGTCATGCGCAAAGTTTTCATATAGATCTAGATCTAACTGTTAGAGCCGATAACAACGTGCCGGCCTTTTTGTCCGGATCCAGGATTCTACCAAAGAAAGCCTAAACCATCAATATAGTGGGTTTACGGACTGCATGCCCTACTATAAATATTTCGACGAATGAACTATTTCTCACTACATTCTTGCATGTGCATGAATGGAAGAATGGAAAAATGTAAATAATTTTAGGCTGTGTCTAAGAGGCGTAGCGATGGGGGGGGGGGGGGGGGGGGGTGCAAATCAAAAGTTTGAAGGGGGGTTGCTAACTGAAAATTTGCTCCCGATTGGGGTCGCCAAATTGAGAGCTTGCCTCCCGGGCGCCGGGAAGGCTCGCTATGCCTCTGGTGTGTCTACACATAGGCGGACACACAAGCTAGTTAATACTAAAACAAGACTGGAGGGTCGATATATACTAATATACACTGTTTGAAAGGAATTTTAGTTTGATACAATTATTCAGCCTAAGCTTAAAGTTAAAAGCCCAAAACCTATAAAACATGTTAGTAGACAATCATAAATCCATAAAATGTTCAAAGCAAACATCTGTTGTTTTATGGGTTTTTTTTTTCTGTAAGATTTGTGTTAGGACATTGTTTCTTGAATTTCTCTTTTTCATTTTGTAGGTTAAATTTCAAGGAACCCAATTATTGTCAAACAACAATTCTTAGGGCCCCACTTATTGTCAAACTACAATTCTTAGGGCCACACTTACTGTCAAATAACAATTCTTAGGGCCCCACTTACTGTCAAACAACAATTCTTAGCGCCCCACTTATTGTCAAACTACAACAATTCTTAGGGGCCCCACTTATTGTCAAACTACAACAATTCTTAGGGGCCCCACTTATTGTCAAATTACAACAATTCTTAGGGCCCCACTTATTGTCAAAGTACAATTTTTGGGGCCCCACTTACTGTCAAACAACAATTCTTAGGGTCCAACTTATTGTCAAACAACAATTCTTAGGGCCCCACTTATTGTCAAACTACAATTCTCAGGGCCCCACTAATTGTCAAACTACAACAATTCTTAGGAGCCCACTTATTGTCTAACTACAACAATTCTTAGGGCCCCACTTACTGTCAAACAACAGTTCTTAGGGCCCCACTTATTGTCAAACAACAATTCTTAGGGGCCCCACTTATTGTCAAACTACAACAATTCTTAGGGCCCCACTTACTGTCAAACAACAGTTCTTAGGGCCCCACTTATTGTCAAACAACAATTCTTAGGGGCCCCACTTATTGTCAAACTACAACAATTCTTAGGGCCCCACTTACTGTCAAACAACAGTTCTTAGGGCCCCACTTATTGTCAAACTACAACAATTCTTAGGGCCCCACTTATTGTCAAACTACAACAATTCTTAGGGCTTACTTAATGTCAAACTAAAACAGCTCTTAAGGCCCAACTAATTGTCAAACTGCAAAGAAGTTTTTAGTACCCCATTGCTTATCTTATGTCACTCCCTTCGACTTCTAGAGTTCATAAGACTCTCCCTACAACTAATACTATGTCACAATATTCAGTGAACCAGAATGGGTAAGTCAAAAAAAGACAGCAAATAGTGCACTCAATTCCTTTGTGGATTCACACTGTCAATCAAAATTCATGTTTCCATGATTTTTATAGCTTACATTATATACATCAAATGTAGATATTTATCTGCTTGTTTATTCTGCATCACTGCATTTTTGAAATATTATTTTAAAATTGGATTTGGTATTTATATATAAAAAAGTGTCATAACACAGTTATGTAGGTGAATACAAAATACAAAAGATGTACAATGAATGTTTAGCTCAAGTATTTCCTTTTGGAATTAATTAAATATGACTCCAAAATAAAGAGTCATTTATTTCACTTGTCAGTAAATCTTGCCATATTTGTACTCATACTTGCAGTAATAAAAGTAAGTTAGAAAAACATCTTCATAGATGTCTGAAACTACATTCCTTAAGTATGTGATGCCATTTATGGATGGTCCATAATCTATGTATGCGGACGGCATGATTAATTATGATCTAAGTAGGCCTACTAATTCAAATTATTTTAAAAAGTATACAGGATTATCCATTTATGGCATCATACATCTGAGGTGATAGTTAAAACTTTGTTAAATTGTGACACCAAACAAACAATTTTGTAAATTTTGAGGACACAGGGAAAGCCATAGTATGAGAACTATGGCTAGGAGGAAGTGGAATGTAGAGCTTTATAAAATCTTTTTAGATGGAGATTTGTTTGACTTTTTCTGATCACAAGTAGGCCCCCTATGGGGTTAAAATCAGCTTTAAGGATTGCCTTAAAATTGAAAACTTAATATTTGATTCATAATACAATAAGATATATCACACTTATTAAGTATTAGTATACAGAAAATAATGTAAGTCTTCAATTAATTAATATTACCGAAATATTATATTTAATATACAAACATCATTTTAAGCTCTGCTGATTGTCTAAAAGAAACAAACTTGTGCAGGTATGCAGTGAATATCATTCACTGTTTTTTTTTAATTAATTTATGCTATGGAGAAAAGTCTGAGAAAAGTTCATTTAGACAGACTGCAGTGCAACTTCTTATTATCTGTAATGTTGGACAGGATTTCCTCCAACACAATTAAGTATTTCGTGTCAAACTATTGTGTGCAATATAGGCAGTTGACTCCAATTTCAACCTGCTTATCTTTTATGGATTTGCATCCATCCAAGAACAAACTACAAGGCATCAGTTATTTGATTTTGGAGTTTTCTTCTTGTTATTTATTGTTATGAATATGAAATGTTCTGCTAAAAAGTCTCAAAAAGTAAAAGACTAGAGTGTCACTAGATTTAACTAGAGTCAACTAAAGTGTGTTTTGGTTGTGTTTATAATAAAATACGCTCAACTGGAGGTGAACATTACCTCAATATAAAATACGAGCCGACCCGCGGCATATGACACGCCGTTATTTAGTTTTATTTTTTACTTTTCAGTAATTCATAATTTGTGAATTCGACAGTACCAATGCTGTCACTGAAAGTATTTGCTATAAAACACTAAAACCCTCCTTTCCCCCCCCCCCCCTCCCCCCCGACCTGTGAAAACAGCTTCCTCTTAGTTACCTCCTTTAAGTTTAAAATAGTTTCAAACTAAATTATCTGCCCCTAATAGTCTAATAGATCTAGCTGTCACTAAACCCGGCTCTACGATTGTTAACATTTAGTGTGAACCACAGCTCACCAGACCATGTGGGGGGTGGGGGTGGTTGCGATATGCCTAGAGAGGGGACTGCTCTGAGTGCTTACAGCTTGGTGTTTTCTACATCTCCAAGAGGCAAGAAGGGAATTATTTAATTATATCTAGAATTTAGGCTATAGATAAATAATAAATTACTATCTATCTATATTATATCTAGATTAGATTATAGTTAGACCTACTCTAATTATAATTAACTCTAGATCTAGATCTAATTAAAGTTTTAATTTAAAGTAATAAAGTTAGTAGTTAGTAGTGGCCTAGGCCTACCCTAACTAAGTCCTAAGTTAAATAAAAGTAAGTTATTAATGATGATCTTACCTCTTAATTGTATTTTTGTCTTAAACTCATAGATCTATATAATCAAGAATCCAGACTAACCTAGCACCTAGTTTAATTTTAGATCGTACGACTAATATGTTTATAATTGAAATGGAAATTGATAAACTAGATTAATGTATAAATTATTTCAATGCGGATATTATTTCGGCCCAGCCTACAAGAACTTAGGCCCAATATGCAATTAAAGGCAACTACAAATATTGGAAGGGTCAATGGCTTGAAAAAAAATAAGTGTAACTACGGTTGAAATAGGCTATATGGTCTACCATGGTCTTATTCTTTTAAAAAATATAACTCTACGCTAAATATGTATTTATAGTATTGTATACATGTATTACATTGAATAATTTTTAAAAAAGCAAGATATCTAGATCTAAATATTTACGTAGATCTACTATTGAATTTTTAAAAGTACCACTTTTTAATGTTCGAAGATGGCGGACAGGGTAATATTTTCATGTCATTCTTCTCTTTATCTTTTCGAATAGAACATAAAATTATAGGTTCCCCGTTCGCATGATTGTTTGTCAATATAGAAGTCTACAGTTGACATGTGCCAAAAAGTATTATATAGTTTAAATATAGATTTATATCTAGTTTTAATCGGTCTATGGACCTTTTAGTTATTTTAGTAATTTTAGTTAGATCTAGATTCTAGAAATCTATATATCTAGTAGACGTCGTACTGGTCGTAGGACATCTGATGTTTCTGGTAGATTCTACAACGGCGACTAGGCCACTACCTAAGCCCTAATCGCCCTTATCTATCGTTTTAGAATTTAGATAGAATCTAGATCTAGCATTCTAGATCTACGTAAAATCGGCCGAGGCTAGTTATTTTAAAAAAGGGGACTCATTATATTTTAGTAAGGCCAAGGCTATTCCCAGCCGGTTGGGAATAGCCGTATTGGGGCTATTCCCAGCCGACTGTGAATAGCCCCAATACGGCTATTCACAGTCGGCTGTCATTTCATGCTAAATACGACTTTGAATAATATCTTTAAATAATAAAAGCATTTATTGTGACTGGGGAATGAGGTATACATTAAGAGAGCAGTGCTATTTTTATTTTGTTATAAAAAAGTTATTACAATTAAAGTTTAGTTTAGCTTTTAGGCTCATATCAGACATATCTGCTACAGGCTACGTACTACGTAGGTCATAGGCAGTAGCGTAGCAAGGGGGGGGGGCAAAAATGGAAAGTTTGAGGGAGGGGGGGGGTGCAAATGGAAATCATGAGCGGGGGTGCAAATCGCAAAGTTTAGTTGGTTGTTCACATTGCTATTCACTTATCAATTATCATTAAAAATTCACATTATCACATAGAATAAATATCAGGTGAAATAGGATGTCCTTTTTCATCAGCTATAATTCAGTTTCCATCACACTTTTGTGTATTCTCTCTCTCTTTTTTTTTTTTTTTGCTAATATGCCAACAAAAAAATTAACAAAAGTAACCCTTCGATGAGTAACTTAAGTAACTGAAAAAATATATTAAGATTGAGAGACGTACATTAAGATACATAGAAATAGGGCATCTGATGGATTTGAACCCACTCCTTCTGGTACGGCAGCCACTCCCAATGACCTCTCGATCACACATCTTCATGCCTAGTTAGGTATTTTTAACATTAAATCTATCAAAAATGGTCACGTGAATACGACTGTGAATAGCCCAATACGGCTATTCACAGTCGACTGTGAATAGACACTTCGTTTTAGTAATGAAGTGACTACTCTGAAAAAGATTTTTCTCCCCATCTCCACTTAGTCTGCGAAAGATATTTCTGCGCATGCGCAGTGACCTATGGCTAGGGTTAGGGATAGGATTAGGTTTGGGGCTAAGGTTGGGGTTAGGGCTAGGTTTCTGTGGCTGTAAACACACACATGCGCAGTACCATCGAAAACATCACTACGATGGCAAGTCGTAGTTTCTCTTCCTTGCGCATGCGTATCTTTTTCCGGCTAGCATCGGCCTTTTAGTAATTATTTTACATTTTTAAGAGGATAATTTAAATTAAGGGGGCCTAAATTGTTTGAAAGTACTTTGAATGAAAGTGTCACTCATATACCTGTTTTTAAACAGTTGTATTAAAACTTTTCAGTGGTAGGGCCTAAGTAAAGACTAGCCATGTTTTCATCAGATGCATCCAAACTCATGTAGATCTACTTTAGCAGCAATCTTGTTTACGTTTTTTTTGGTAAAATTGTAGATCTAGTTAGAGATTCATGGGAATCCACTCTAATTTAGTGGCTGCTGTCCCATTATATTGCAAATTTTGCTCACAAACACTGCTGTTCAAAGTTGATTTCTGGCTTGTATTGATATATTTAGCCATTGCTTTTGGTTTATTATTCAATTAGGCCCTATTTATTATATTACACACAAATATATCACAATGACTTGTATGAAGCCATAGAAATGTGGCAACTTTTTTTTCACATTAAGACTAGCCTCGGCCGACTTTATGCACCTAAAGTGATAGATTACTTTATTTCTAGTCTAGCCAGATTCTAGTGAAGTACTCTAGTTGTGTGTCTCTCTTCGCCTAGAATCTTAGATGTGAATTTAGTAGATCTAGGTTTAGCAATTCACACAAAATTTTAAATCTCATTATTTCTCAATTAAAACATTACCCGTAAAACTAGAAATCCATCTTAAATCCAGTTCCATCAAACACTTAATTTGACGGCTATTTCTAGCTTGCTCATTAGGAGCTAAATCAATGATTTTTATTTTTTGCAACCCACAGCAGTGCAGGTATAAAAAAAATGTCCATGACAACCTGATATTAGTAGGGTGCAGATGAGAACTATGCAGGGTTGACAGATCAACCAGTACATTTAATTTTGTTACCAGATTTCTATTTAGTTAATTTTCATGAAGCTTTTTACCTGTGGAGGTTAACATATTTTATTTAAGATTTGTATCTATTTGATTTTAAAATCTGTCATTTACATTAAAATTAATAAACCGATTGCCAGAAATATTTCAAATATTGGCATGTGCAGCGCATGTCAGACGGCTTCCTCGCTTTAGTTGTTTGGTCAACAAGAGAAACAACCTGCCACAAAGCAAGTGACAGTACATATGTCCTACTCCATGTAGTTAGTTAACTATGTACTAATTATTAATGTAAGCCTAGGTCTTCGGCTAATATCAAATTTAATTTATCAGGCCTGTAAAAATTAAACCTTAATAAATTTATTTAAATGTATTTTAATATATCAGTAAAGAACAATGATAATAATATTATTATAAGTAGCCCAATTAAAAATCCCTGAAATCAATAAGATTCAACAAATAATAAAATTATAGTCCTACTTCAAATCTAAAAGCACAATAAATAATTAAATAGGTAGACCTAGGTAAATTTAATTAGTCCACCAGTGGTAGTAGGCAAACTTTAATTGATTCCAGTGATTTATTCCAAATTAAATTGGAAGAATAGATCATTGTGGTTCACAGGCTATTGGAGTCCTTACAAATTCATATCATCTCATAAAAGTAACGTTACTACGGACAGCAACTCTTCTCTGAGAGATAATTTCAAAATCAAGCAACTGCTGCCTTGTAGTTTATTCTTGGATGGACAAAGGCTATGGAAACGAATCCAAACAGAAAAGCAGGTTGAAATCAGTCATTTGCCTATATGGCGCATTTCAGATGTACACATAATATTTAATTGTGTTGGAGGATATCCTCTCCAACATTACAATTAAAAATGACGAAGAATTGCATTGAAACATTTTTGTTGTATTGTATCCTAAAAAATAAAATCATCTTATTAGTAAGACATCGATTCCTTGAATTAAAGTATGTCAATGAATATTCTGAATTATTATAGAATTTTCTATTTTTTTAAAGTATTAATTGTTACAGGCCTATATATTATGGGAGTTAAAAACATTTTGTTTAATTCTGTTTATAAACAAATGTAATGTTTTTATTATAGGCCTACTGTACTGTCTTAAGTCCACTAGCACCTTGCAACTTCTCAATTTCCATCATATTTAGTAGTCTCTTAAAAAAATTATGTTGGTCTATATTTGTTATAGTATATCTGTTTTTAGAAATATAAAAATAAATGTATCTGTATCTAAATCTTTTTTTTTTAAATTCAGAATTGTGCGTTTAAAAATAGTATTTATATAAAAAGATATCTTTTTTATCAACCTAAGTTTTGCATCAACATGCTGTCCATTGAATAATAAAAGTTAAAAGCAGTTATATTTATCACTCAAGGAAATAATGTATCTGTTTCAGTTTTCTTTGCTTGCATGTATTCAATCTCAGTGCAAGGGAAATTGTGTAGAAACTAGTTTGCTTCAGGAACCGATCAATACCTCTAATAATTGGTTTGATACTAGCTCTAAAGCTGGGGTAGGAGAGTTTAAAATACTGAAAATGATTTTCACTTTTCATAACTACTTGTTTTAGTTATTCATTAGTAGCAAGTTTCAAAAGACATTTGTGTTATATTTCTAAAATTCTTTAAAAGATGTTTGATCATGAAGTGTGGGCAACTTTTTATTATTGTATTTTAACATTTTTAATGATTATTTTATTGATTATACTTTGTCAAAAAAAATTCACTGTCAAGTGATGTTTCTCTTATTTTTCAACTGTTTAGAATTTTTTTTTTTTATTTAGACAAAATACTTTGTAATGAAAGTTTTTTCCTTTAGAATTTTGAATTATTTTTGGTTTTTGATGTTTTTGTGTCATATGGTACATTACTGTTTGAAAATGATAGACATGGTTACCATGATTATTGGAATTTGATGTAAATCAGTATAAAAGCTTATTCAACTGACATTTGGAAAAAAAAGTTGACCTGTCCCATCTGCATCTCTCTGGGGTAGAGTCAGATAGTGATCATGAAAGGATGGTCTGGCCAGTACATTGCATATCAGTACATATTTATCAGTACAAAATATGAATTGATCCTGTTTGGGCTTAATGGTACCTTTAGATAAGAACCATCAAATGAATACGAAGACTTGTTTGTTACATTTATTGTGGACAAATATTCAGCTATCAATATCATTTTATTTTTAAAGACTCAAAAACTAACATTAGTTTTGATAATTGTCTTTCAAATTGTAGACTAAGACAAAATTGTGTGTGTGAGAAAAATTATTAATTACATAATAAAGAGAATAATTCAATAAAGTAATAAATGTATGTCTGTACATAGTTAAACATAGACATTAAGCCTCTTAATTTAAAAAAAAAATTATTTATGGTTGTTTATTAATTTCTTATGTACAGTAGGCTATGTTACTAAAGAATCAATTTTTATAATTTCAGAGGATGGAGGTTGATGAAAATAATCATCAAGGAATAAAGCAATATTATGTTAGCAAGATAGAGGAGTTGCAGGTTAGTAAAAGTTTATTTAGTAACTGCGTTAGTTTTACAACATAGTTGAAAATAAGTCACAGATTTTATTTTTTTTTATGACACTTTAACGGTGTAGACTTTATTTCAAAAACCTTATTTTGGTTGTAGTTGGTTGTTACTGAGAGAACACAGAATTTGCGCCGTCTGGAAGCTCAACGAAATGAACTCAATGCTAAAGGTATATTTTATATCTAAATATGTTAATTAGTAATTTTTAATTTAAACTCATTATATTTTAAAGGTATATTTTATGTGACTGTAAACTTTTGATTTTAGTTCGCATGCTGCGAGAAGAGCTTCAGCTCCTACAAGAGCAAGGTTCATATGTAGGAGAGGTTGTCAAGCCCATGGATAAGAAAAAAGTTCTGGTTAAGGTATATATTGTCATTAGGCAACATTCATCTTTTTAAATTTGTATAATAATGTAAAATTTGTAGACATTTTTTTTTCACTGGATATGTGTACATTCTTAGGTTCACCCAGAAGGAAAGTTTGTTGTTGACATAGATAAAAACATTGATATGAATCAAGTTACTCCAAACTGCCGAGTTGCTCTGCGCAACGACAGCTATGTGCTTCATAAAATTTTGCCCAATAAGGTAAATGACTACAGTTATAAATTTTGTATTTGTTTCACTTTTAATCTTTTGTTAAAGAATAGTAGTAATTTTTGTTACAATTAGTTTTTGAATGACAAAGTATATCAAAACAACACTTCTTTTGTTTTTGCTAGGTTGATCCATTAGTGAGTTTAATGATGGTAGAAAAGGTACCAGACTCAACTTATGAAATGGTTGGTGGTCTTGACAAGCAGATCAAAGAGATCAAGGAAGTTATTGAGTTGCCAGTGAAACACCCTGAATTATTTGAGGCACTGGGTATCGCTCAGCCTAAGGTGATTATGGTTTAGAAAATTGTTTGTATCTTAATTTATAATAATTTACTCATTGACTAATCCTTAATTTATTTTTTAAGCTGCTGATAGTTTTTTATCATTTAAAAAATAATTTTCATTAGGGTGTGTTGCTGTACGGACCACCGGGCACTGGGAAAACTCTGTTAGCCCGTGCTGTGGCTCATCACACTGAGTGCACATTTATTCGTGTTTCTGGTTCTGAGTTGGTTCAAAAGTTTATTGGAGAAGGTTCCAGAATGGTCAGGGAGCTCTTTGTTATGGCAAGGTAAGATATCTAATTAAATTATTGCTTTTAATGTCTTTGTTTCAAATACAATAGTTTTAATTTTAAGTGTGTAGATATTATTTCCATTGTTTTTTTTTTTAAGTAAATTTTTTAAAACTATTCATAATTGTTGTTTTCAAGAATCCACTTATACAAAACTAGTTTTATCAAGGACTTAAATAATAATATTTTATTGATTTTATACAGAGAACATGCTCCATCTATTATCTTCATGGATGAGATAGATTCAATTGGCTCCTCTAGATTAGAAAGTGGTTCTGGTGGTAAGTTTTCACATGATTTGCTAAGTAAATACTTAAAAAATATAATTTTCTTTAGTTCTATTACTAAATGTGCTTTTTTTTTCTAAAACAGGTGATAGTGAAGTTCAAAGAACAATGTTGGAGTTGTTAAACCAACTGGATGGGTTTGAGCCAAAACAAAATATTAAGGTTTGCTGTTTTTTAAAGCTATTATTAATTTAGCTTCATATATTTAACAAAACTTTTCCTAGGCTAACTACAATAATGCTGTTAAAGATTTTTTCCCTTAGCCCTTTCTCATGGTTTCAGGGAGAAAATATCTATATATATAATTCTCCTCTGCGAGCCATTAGAAAACAAGCTGCAAGCGCCTCCTTACAGTCCCCACCCCCACATGGTCTGCTGAGCTGTGGTCACGTTAATGTTTACAAACCGTACAGCCAGGTTTAGTGACGGTTATTAGGGGCAGATAATTTAGTTTGAACCGACTTTAAACTTACAGGATTCTGCTTTCACGGGGGGGGGGGGGGGGGGTGTAGGGTCGGGGTTAGGGGAAAGGAGGGGGGTTAGTGTTTTAAAGCAAATATTTTCAGTGGCAGCATTGGTACTGTCGAATTCACAAATTATGAATTACTGAAAAGTAGAAAATAAATCAACTAAATAGCGGCGTATGATACGCCGCGGGTCGGCTCGTTTTATATATTTTTTAAAAATGGCAGGAGAGAAAAAACCATAAACCTAATACACTTTTTTTTTAGTTATTTTTTTATGTATCACTTTTTTACCAGTAATATCAACCTGTCGCAAGTGTTACAACATATTTTTATTATTAATTCTGTCTGTTTTGATTAATTCTTTCTGTATCTAAAATTTATAACTATCTTAATTTTGTAATAAATTTTAATGTAATTAACTGTTCTATTATAGGTAATTATGGCAACAAACAGAATAGATATCCTTGATTCTGCACTTCTTCGACCAGGCAGAATTGATAGAAAAATTGAGTTCCCTCCACCAAATGAGGAGGTATGTGTATAATATTTTACCTTTGAAAATATAGTGTTTCACTTTGCTAAGCCTTTTAGTTATGGATTTCAATTTATAAAAATCTCTAAAGTATAGTTTTTAAAATCAGTTTAAATTTCTCTAAATTTTCTGTATTTCTTTATATTTTATTATGTTAAATATTCTAATTGGCATGATTTTTTAAATTTTTATGTAATTTGAACTTGGGTTCAATATTACACATGCATATTTTTATAGTATCAATATTGTTGTTTCTTTCATGCTATTTATTTTATTCTCATTTTAGCCACTGAGACAGTTACCTAATTTTTATTTGACACATTGTTTTACAGGCACGTCTTGACATTTTGAAAATTCATTCCCGTAAAATGAATCTTACACGAGGTATCAATCTTAGAAAGATAGCCGAAATGATGCCCGGAGCTTCTGGTGCAGAAGTTAAAGTAAGGTTTTTTAAGATATTAGAAATCTAAGCACTATCTAATATTGATTGTTGAACTTAGTTTATTTATCGACTACTACACTGAAGAACCAAGTAAGAAATATTTAAAACCAAATTGTTTAATTTAAAACCAAATTGTTTCAGCGTGGCAAAGTGTTACATTTTGAAGTTTTATTTCCTCCTTAGTTATTTTTTAAGTACAGAGATACTTTAATAATCTTCAAAATGTGATCAGTAGATGACAACAATTGAGATTGTATTAAGAATTTTTTTATTTATCACATAGGGTAGCCCTTACAAAATTCAAAAAAATTATGTTCCTCCCTAAAATTAGAATATTGAATGATTTGTTTTAAACTGGCATGCATTTCAAAATTGCAGGGTGTGTGCACAGAAGCTGGCATGTATGCCCTCAGAGAGAGGAGAGTCCATGTGACACAAGAAGATTTTGAACTAGCTGTAGCTAAGGTAAACATTGTGTTTCTCTTTTGTTTTCAAGTATTTTATCTTCAAAATAATATGTTTATCTTAAATGTGTTTGAAACAAAACTATCAATATGGAGAACTTTTTAAAGTTAAGTTGTATATTATCAGTAACTTTGCTTCATGATTAAAAATTATTTTTCTCCTGACACTTTTTTTTCAGATTATGCTTAAAGACTCAGAAAAGAACATCTCCATCAAGAAACAATGGAAGTAATCTTTACCTTGAAGAAAATGATACTTTTGAAATTAGATTTGATTTACCATTTAATTTTTCTCTTTTAGAAATAAAAACCATAAACTTTAAAGATTAAATATTTTTGATATCTGAAAAAACTTAGTTATTTATTTAAAAAGAAAATTAAAGAAAAAAAGATAGTTTTTTTTAAGTTAGGAAGGCCTATATGTATTTCAGTTTCAGTGTGAATGGAGTATGCCTTGAGGTTTTAGTTGTTTGATGTTTATTATTGCTGAGAAAGCTTTTGCTCTTTTTCTTTAAAAATTTTTCTAACTTGAAGTAAGTTTTTAAATAAAATCCTTTTAGGCACATAAATTTATTCATTACAAAAAAGCATGACTGTGTTTGAGTGATAACACTTTTGAAAAGTTGAATATTTTGTTTGTTTGTTTGTTTTTAAATAAAATATTTAATTCACTCTGGTATCTTTTTATTTTGTTACTTCTAAGTTTGTCTCTTTAACATTATTATAGATTTTTATGGAACAGTTATAAATTAGTACTATCATTTTGTTTAAAAGTATAAACATTACATTCTTGTATAAACCTGCAACATTAGACTCCTCTGTTAATACATGATTAAATTAAAAGCCATCTACAGAATTCTATTTTGAACTTTAATACCTCAGCACCAGAACGTTGACTCTATGAAAGGACTTTGCAACCTGCAGGGTCCTTGAATGTTGCTAGTAACACTTGATAAGTAGGCACCATGGAATATGTATAAAATGATCCACTCTGCCTCAACACCTGCCACCTTTGACCTTACGCCAACATGTTACAACTCAAAACAATACCAAATTTATAATAAATATGGTACATAAATCTTTTTTGCATAGTGCTTTAAAGAAATAAATAAGATTCCAGAAGAAAATAGTTTACGAAATAAAGCAACCGATTCAAAAGCAATTTTAAGGGTATTCAATGTGTGTGGTTTCAGATAATCCTTGTATACTATTATTACTCTGTGCAAACAATGTGTACCAAAAACAAATTCAGTTCAAGCAGATTTCTATAAGCAGTTTTTCTAGGGTTAAACATATAGACCCTGGGATTATATAGGCAGTAGACCTACTTTGTGTGTTGAACAAAATCCATCCAAGTAACAATTCACATACACCTTGGGTCTGTTTATAAATTATCTTTGAGGAAATTATTTATTTCACTTTAAGATGAGGCAAAATTAAAAACAAGGCAATGCCATATGTAGGAAACACCAGGGAATGATGTTGGGCATGCAAAGAATCATGTTTAGGGGGTACTGAAGAGGTGGAATGTGGAGGACACTGCACATTTATTATAATCATGTACGCTATATCATTGCTGAGTATTTTGAGTTTTCTACTGGAGGTTTTTGATGTAGCATAAGGTCTTGTCATGAATTGAAGACCTATCTACTATCTAGATCTAGTAGGCCTATATACTATCCCGTTCACTTCAGTTTTGGGCCATTCCATGGCAAAAGATTAGATCGATGTTTTCCAATTTCCTTCCATTGGGAGCAGAGTTTCTTTTAGGTTCCAGGCATCTTGCTTTTCGTAAGGGGGGGGGGGGGGAGGGGGCGAAAATATCGTCTCTTCCCCCCTCCCCCCTCGGAAAAAAGTGGAAGAAAGTTTAGGTATCATTTTTCTCCATCCCAATTTTTCTCAAAACCGGCAGTTCAATCTGTATGCTACTAGTACTAAGCCTGCAAAAAGTAATTTCGTATAGATCTAGTATAGAATAAGCGACGTCATAAGTTCAACGGATTACCTCTGCACGGGTAAAAAATCTATTCTTTTTAAAAGGAGTTATTAATTTTAAAGAGTCACGAGTGGGAATTTTTTTATTTCCAAGTGGTATCGATAGGAAAATATTGAAACAATTGGAATCGAACATAACATCATATGTACTCATTAAAGAAAATGTTTTGCTAACTTAATCACATTTTTAGAGATTTTCTAATTCATGTAGATTCTAGATCTAGGTCATATAACTTTATCTAGATCTAAATATCAATTTAAAGGAAACTTTTTCATGTAAAATTGGTTAATATTATCAATGTCGGAGTAACCGATACTCAAAAACACGACAGTGGAAATGTAAACAAAGATCGGGTCTACTGCTAGAAAGCTAGATCTAGATCATATTTTAAATTATTTTTACATGCCTATGTTAAATTGTTTTGTTTAGATTACTTTTATTGAGTCTTTTGGTTGTGATCTACAAACATGAAATGCTTCTTAGTTGTAAACCAGTTAAATGATCCATTTTATATCGACTACGATATAGATTTTGCTGAATATATAATTCGTCAAGCAAAAATAAAAGGAATGTTGCAGGTGGAGACTTTTATGTTATTTAATAAATTTAATATTTACTATTTAGTTTTTACTAGATCTAGATCTAATCTAGATCTAGATTCTCTACCAGTAGCAGTTGCTGACTGGTAGTTAACTAAATAATACACACATGGCTGGCTAATGCAGAGGCGTAGCGACCCCTCCCAGCGCCCGGGGACAAACTTTCAATTTGCGCCCCCCCCCCTCGAACTTTTCATTTGCACCCCCCCCCTTAAACTTATAATTTGGCGCCCCCCTAAGGTCGGCACCCGGGGACATATGCAGAGTTTCTTCCCCCGAAATTTTTTTACCGCCCCCCCCCCCCCCCCCGAATGAAATGAATTTTATATAATTTATATAGAGAATATATTTACTTTTAACAGTGTCCGCCCCCCCCCCCCCCCCGAAGAAAGTTTACCGCCCCCCCGAAGATTTCAAGTGCCCCCCCCCCCCCCCCGGAGAAAAAAGTCTGGAAGAAACATTGGACATATGTCCCCCCCCCCTCTCGCTACGCCTCTGGGCTAATGTCAATGCTAACCCTGTCCCTAACCCCAACCCTAGTCCTACCATACACCTAACCCTAATTAGTAATTTCTAACCATAAAATTAATCGAGATTACAATACTTTTAACAACCCAACACACCTATTTTATGGAAGAGTCTACTATCGGACATTAGTATCTAAAATCATTCGTTTCTGTGACCTCCACATGACGGGATAGTGTGGTCACTATGATTCAAACTCTAGACGTACAGGTTAGAGATCATATGCTCTACCATTCGACCACGCTGTCCCCTTTCTATAATAGATTCATTACAGTATAGTAGATTATAGATCTTGACTTCTGATAATTGACCTACAATTTTTTCCCATCTTTAGCATGATACTGACATTACTGAGTTAGATGCAAACCTGGTGATGCAGCTGTTTTCTCCTCTGGTTAATTCCCAGTGGCTTCTCATTGACCAGAGGAAAGAGTTATGCACATCAATTTACTGTCCTAATGGATTCTGGTTTGCTTTTAGACAGGTAGGCCTTTAAAAAAATACCTAAAAAATTAAAATCCATGGGAGAAATAATTTACCATTATTGTCTAGGAATTATGAAATGGCTTGGTTGGTTATCTGAGCGCACAATTGCTAGCCCAGAAGTTTTTAGTTTGCTTTCCTGGGACTGAGTGATGGGACATTTTTTAGTTAAAACAGCTCTGATAAGTAGGTTTATCTTAAGTCAAGAAAGACAGAGGGGCTTAAACCTGAATTCCATCCATTCATCTTCCTATACATATGTCATAACTAATGGATAAACTTTTTTCTTCTGCCACTGTGCCTGGCATTGTATTTTATTTAAACTTAGTATAGATCTAGATTTTTTTTCCTTTTTATTGAATATAGATCTAGCAATATCTTTGGTCGTTTCAAGATAAAAGTATTGGCCAATTCTAAAAACCTTGATTTGTTACATCAATCCAGGTGGAAGATCTTCTCTTTATCACTATAAATGGAGATGAAAAAGAATCTGAAGCTTTCTTACACAGGAAAATGGATGTATTTATAACACTTATGAGGTTTATGTTTGGGCCTGTAAGTGAAGAGTAAGTATCTAATCCTGATTATAAGCATCATATTGACATTCATTAACATGTTTAGCATTTTAATACTTACATTGTAATCTTTTGTACAAAAATTATACATTAAAAAAAATATCCATATAAATACTTACATTCTAATATTTTTTATGAAAATTAGAAACTTTTAAATATATACTTATAAATACTTGCATTATAATCTTTTCTATGAAATTAGAATCTTTTTAAAATATGCTTGTTAAATAGAATGGGACAGTCACATGCATATAGCAAGAGAGCAAAGTGGGATTTTCATCGGCAGATCATGAGGAATTGGGCTGAGCTGGTGGAAACAGAACAATCATACCTTGTAGAAGTAGGTTTATGTTCTTCAGTGTTTCTATGTCTTTCTGTTTTTTAGTTAAATATGTATAATAATTTCCAATTTTATCCTTTTTTAAATACTAAGTAATATATATAACAGGTGAACTTTACTTCATTTTCTGTATTCATTATTACTTGGAAAGATTGCTTTTAGTTAGTAAAATTCTGAATAATAAATCTACCTTCCCATTTTGAAATGTAACTAAAACTCTCCTAAACAATGTAGTTTTAATTATGTATATTTTCTTTCTATAATTTACAGAACCAGCTTGTAACAATAATTTATTTAAAAGAATGTGTTTTTAAATTTAATCTAGGCCATTGAGAGACTTAATGTAAACCAAGTTGTCAATGAAAAATGTGTTGAAATACTTGAGAAATCAGTCAAACAAATGCAGGCCATTAAGGATCACCCAATTCAGCATGCTCTTCTATTGGTCAATAGCAAACTGTTGGCTCTGTACTCAAAGTATGTTTTGAATGTATATTTAACACAATTAGTGTTTTGTGTTTTTCAAAATACATTGATTAGAGTATGGCCTACTTTGAAGGAGTCGTAATTTAATTTCTTTTAATATCTCTGTCAGTCGCAACGCCTATGAGCTTCAGTCAAAAGATATTCTGGCAGTTATGATTCTTGCTCGGACAATGTACCCTCATTCAGATCGCCTAGAAGATTTGTTTTCTAGACAGTACATGGCACCACAGAGGTCCAGAGCCTCCACAATAGATGAGAACAGTGATGGTGGGGAAGATGAGGTAGATTAATCTTTATAGTTTAAACTGATTGACACTTGATCAGCCACGTAATTACCTTGTATGGAATAATTTTTTTATTTATTTTATATAGGTTTACATAGATAAACTTGAAACCCATTTCAGGTGTTGTAAAAGCACATATTTTGTAATTGAAGTTTAAATGTAAAATTTATTGTATAAAACTAACCAATGCTAGACTAATCTTTTTATCATTTAATTCAAAAAAGTTAAAAAAAAATAAGTACATGCATTTTTGTTTCAAATCTTATTTAGTACCATAGTGCTCCTAACACACCTGGAGGTCAAAGGTCGAGGTCTCCAAATGTAAAACCAGAACACACAAAATCAGGATTCAGCAAGTACAGTTCTACCTTAAACAAAACAGAAGAAGCCAGTGACTCAAGGACCCCAAGAACGTCTGTGTCCCAGTTCTCAGCATCTGACTCGGAAACTTTAAAAAATGCTGGCTTGTCTGACCAAGAGTCGTCTAGCCGCGTTGGCTCACAAGACAGTGGTCCTACCTTGCTGGAGATGTATGCAGAGAAATACCCTGATACTGTGTTCAGCAAACCAAAAACCACCACATCACCTCAACATGATGAAGCAGAACTTAACGAAGATAAATCTGTCGCATGTTCAAAGGTCATCGAAGCTGAGGTACATAGAGAAGCTGACGCTAAAGACGCTACCCCTGATTTATTTTTTAATGATGGTTTAGAACTGGTGTTTGAACAGGAGGATACAAGTAAATTTGATAACGCTGATGGAGCTAGAGTGCCTGCTGATCTTTTACGTGGGATATCCTCTAACACTAATGACAATGAATCAAGAGCATCAACTGTGTCCACTGAGTCTGGTGGGGAATTATTGTTGCCTTCTAGATCAAGCTCAGGTAAGTTGATGTGTTGAAAATATATTTATTTTAATGTATAAATCATTTACTGTTAATTAGCTTTTAACAGTATTTATGGTCTAATAATTATATTTAGACACCTATTTTCATTTTTTTTTAAATGTACAGTATTTGAACATGCTTGATAACTTTTACTGACTTACTCAACTGTTTGTAGTAGGGTCTATACTTTAAAATTCATTAACAGGCTATAAATTTGCTAATTTTTAAAACCAAATTGGGTTAAATATTTAATGAAAATTATCAGTGTAAATTCTAGAATTGTTAGCCTGTTTCTTTATTTTATAGTTGTTTCGAATTTGAGTAAAAGTTACCCCGAACTAACACCTGACAATGGAAAGGAATTTAATTTCACAGGAGGAGTGGAGGTTCATGAAATAGAGAAGAGCTTTGAGAGAAGTGTACAAAGAAATAAAAGAGTCACGGTAGGTGGAGATAATCAATGATTCTCTAAGTGAGTTTGATCTATCAAGAATTAAATAAACAAGCAATGCAACCGTAATAAGTGTTTAAATAAGTGGTGTTTTTTCATTGAGACTTGTTGATGCTAGCTGAATTATTAAAACCATCACAGTATCTACATTTTACCAGATTTAAAAAAAATTGTACTGTCTTGTGGATTACCATCTGTTTTTTTTTGTAAACAAAGTGTTTCCTTTACATTGTTAGCCAAACATTGGTATCCCCCAAGCAATGAACTCTTCAACACCCAGCCTGTCAAGCCACAATAGGCCAAGCAGTGTTGCCACATCGGCTTTGGAAACATCAAGCTTTCTGCAAGAAAGTATTTTCACCCAGACTAATCCTAACTCCTACTCACCGCAAACCATTTTCCTGGAGACTCCCACCTGTCAGTACTCACCATACAACATTCACACTGTTCAGATTTTACCTGGGGTTACACTAGTTCTTTTATCACAGGTAATTTTATGTTTGATTGCTGTCACAAGGCACTGTTACTGCACTGTACCCGGTGCTGCTTTTTTAATTGATGCATTGAGCTATTATCAAAATAAAGAATTACTTGCTAGTTTAAAATCATGAAGACTACAAGCTATACTTTGGTAGTCTTAATTCATTTTCATACCTTGGAAGGGAAATGAATTATTGAAATTAATCATTTATAGTAGGTTAAAGTAATAAATTATAATAATTAATTATTATAGTCTTGAAGAATAATTACTTGGTAGAGTTAGTTTTTTAATAAAGTATTTCAATTAATTAGGACAAAAAATTTTAGGCTAATTAGCTGCCATAGCATTTTGAATTCTATGTGACTAACATTGTAAAAACTTGTAATACCATAAGGGTATTTGTAAGGTGTACACAGTGTGTAAAATCAGTGATATTGTAGGCCTAACAGTTGTATGGTTGCTAACTTCTTTGAATGAGCTGAAAAAGAGTTTTTAACATCCGCTGAATAAAAACTTGAATTTAAAATTAAAACATTATAAGATTTTTTTACTTCTGTTTAGCTACGTAAATTACTTGGTTCATTTGTGGAGGTTGAGGTTCAAACAATTACAAAACAATATAAACATTAATTTTTATAATTAAAATACCCTGAGATTAGATTATTTCTTTTAATTTCCTTAATTATTAGTGTCTTTACTATTTGTAAAACAGTCACTTACTGTGTTGTTATTTTTTGTTAAATGTTTAGTCATTATTTAGTCAGGACGCTTCAGTTTCAGTCAAGTCTTATTTTAATTATTTTAAGGTGCAAAGACATAATATTGCTGATATCATTTACCTGATCATTTACAACATACATGATCTTATTTATGGAAGACGGGTCAAGTTGTCTAGACCACGTAGCTCATATGCATATGATACTCTCAACTCCCTACTTTCTAGACTACACAGCAGTTTGAAGAAATCAAAAGTAAGTTACGCCACACTGAGATTTATTTAATGCACAATCTCCCAACAGCTTTTTCATGTATTATAAACTTTTTTATTGTTGTTTAACTATAAATTTACTGGTTGGGGTTACTTAAAGTGAAGTATCCTTTTAGACCTGGCGATCAATCTAGGATACAATGGTTGTAATCCATCTGTTTTTGTGACCTCTATATATCAAGGGATTATGTATTCAGCAACATGCTCAATGTTTAGTTTCCCAGTCTCAAGTAATTTACTCATAACAGCTGGTTGCACACAGGATCTTCATGCTGACTAAAAACAAGGTCTTAATTTAAAATATAAGTTAGTTATCACATGCACTTCAAATTAACCAAGAAAGAATATATAAAAATATGTTCCATTTTCATATCTTACAATTTTATGAATCATCCTGAAATGTCAGGATTACAGGTTTCCATAATATTAGCTGGATGCTTAATTAAAATAGTTGTGTAAATTTACTATATAGGAGTCTAGATTGCAATAATTATGGCAGGCAGCTTGATTAAAATAGTTGTGTAAATTTACTATATGTGAGTCTAGATTATGGCTGTAGACTTGTTTAAAATAGTTGTGTAATTTCACCATTGCCAGGGCAGAGTGAATGCACTAAGTGGTGACATCCATGCCCGTTGGGAAAAAGAAAATCTGAAGCAAAAACTTATGGACTACATGGAAACAGACATCAAGCTGCAATCAGAGTTAGTGGGTTGCTACATTTAGTTGCAATTTTTAGTCACACGCGAGTAATGGAAAAAATAAATAACCATTGAATATTTAAAATGTTATTTACTTAAGTTGATAATTGTATTAAGATTAATTTCACATAGAGCTTATAATAAATAATATTTATGACAGTCATTAATACAATAAAACAAATAACAATCTTATATTGTAAAAAACAACTTGCTACAGAAACAGAGAGAAATTTTAGCTGTTACTTTTAAAATATTTGTAAAAAATTATTATTAAGTTACCAAAGATAACCTATTTTGGAACTTTTTATAAAAGTTTGTTAACTAATGTTTCCTTTCAGGCTTGAGTCACAATTGAAAGAATTATCCAAGAAGTTAAAAGAACTGTTCTCCCATCTGTTTTTGTCACCTTTTCCTCATTCCCCACAATTCTGGAACACCTTATCCCAAATAAAGGTAAGCTGTCTTCTTATTTTATGTTTGTAGTTTTGTAATTTTTCCAACTACTATCTGCAGGTTTTTAAAAAAAATTGTTTCCCAAGTTTGCTGTAATAAAAATAAGAAATAAATAAAACTGGAAACAAGCATTATACTTGGACATTTCCGGGTATTCTTTGCACAAGTTTATCTCACATTCAACTTTTCTTGAGTTCAATGTTTATCTAATTTCATTGTGGATGCAGAAATTAATATTTCCCATCTTCTAACTAATAAATCTTTTAAAAATTAAAAAACCTAAAAAGGAACCTATTCCAGATGACCTGATTTAATCATATTCATAGATGACTTCCTGTTTTAACATTTTCAGATGGGAATGTTAAAAGAGTTAAGTGACTACAGAGAGTATCTAAATGTTAAGGCACAGCGCAACATTACAATGACCTGCTACATCGATGACTTTCCAGGTCTAATTCACTTTATCTACATTGACCGACACTTTCATCAAATGAGCGCTCCCTCCCTAAACATCTCCTTAAAGGATGGTGAAAGTATCGACGCCACCACCTATTTAAAACAAAAGGTTTGACCTAAAAAGGCTCTTAAATCATGTGTTTCTCCCTACTTTAATGTATGTTAAATGATTAGAAACATTTCTAGAAATTAGTTCTTGAGCATTAGAAAACTATATATTTGTCATGTCTTTTCATCAAATAATTTGCAATTAAAGAATACTCAATGTGTTGCTTTAATTGAAAAACAAATCCTTTTATTCCTTTTTGTATAATTAATCTGAATGGGATATATATGTTAAAAAAATGATTTTTCCACTGAAATTGTAGATATGGAGCAGGTATGAGCACATGATGTGTAAACTGACTGAAGGCTACACCACTGTTATACTCAGGGAAGGAGATTTCTACTTTTCTTACTTTCTGTGGTTCGAAGATTACATGGTCAGTGTTTTTATTTAATTAGTATCACATGGTAATTAAAATTGTATCTAATTATTTATGATACAGCTCAAGTTTTCTCTACCAGCTTTGTATGAGTTTTTATTTTTTTATGGCTACTGTTAGAAATTAATTTTATATAAAAAAAAAACAATTTAAAATCCTATTGTTGTATAAATATTAAATAAATATTAAATGAATATCAAAATTCAATGGAAATAAATTTTAAATGGCTTCTATAAAGGCATTTATTCTAATTAAATAATTGATTTTACAGAGAAACCCACTTCCAGTTCAAGATAGTTTCAAAGCAAATATCAAGTTTCCTTACCCAGGGATATTGAGTGGATCATTTTACAGGTATAGAATCATATAAACACTTTCTATTGTTATAGGTTAGACATAACCTGCAATAGGGAACTTGGATAGTGGTTTCAACTTGTCAAGTGTCGGTTTAAATAGTTCACGGATAATGTAAATACTAATTTGAATATTAAAATATGCTTTCTATGAAATAACTTATGTAGGCCTATTAAAAAATAAAATATTTTAGATTTTAAAAAAATTTCCTAGCAAAATATTTTTATCATCCTTATCTTTTCACTCTTGTGCTCAGGAGGACACTTGAGGCTGCCACAGAAAGCTCTTTCCACTTATGCCAGTCTCTGGCAATTTTCTTGGCAGTTCCATAAGAGTCCTGCTCTTGACAGTTTTTATTCTGCTATGCGCCTCTACAGTTTTCTTTTTCTTTGAGGTGTCTAGTTAAGCCCCATTGTTGTGATATTATCTGAACTCATTCTTAAAATATGGTCCATTTATCTATTTTTAATTATTTCTTAAAAAGCTTCCATTTTCATTTCTCCTTATACTAATAATCTATTCAAAAATAAGATTAGCTTTAATAATTTTTTTAGCTATAATAATTATTTTGACTATAATACAAATTTTTTTCTATCAGAGACCTGCTTCAGTTGTGTTTCCCCCATGCCATCCAAGGCTCTGTACATTGTTTTGAAATGTTCCTGATGCACATTGGTACCGTCCACCCCAAGTACATCGCAGACCACTGCAAAAGGCTTGCTCACAAAATGTGGGAGATGTCAGGAGAAGCCTACAACTCTGTCAGCCTGATATAGACACTTCAACCCATACAACTGTCTGCTTGATATAGACACTTCAACCCCTAGATGTCAGAAGCCTACAACTGTGAGCTTGACATAATAACTTTAACCCATAGACATCAGGAAAAGCCTACAACTGTCAGCTTGACATAATAACTTCAACCCATAGACGTCAGGAAAAGCCTACAACTGCAACACATTCCAGTATTCATGCAGAAATTTCTACTCAAATGACATTCAGATTATTTATTACTTTTTTGCTCTGGTAAAGTATTGAAAAATGTTTATGCTATTTTTTTTTCATACAAAAAAAAATTGAAAACGTTTTGAATTTTTTTTTTATTAACTTGTTTGTATTCAATTTAAAAAATATCACTGTGCATTGTTTTAAAATGTAGAATTGTGCTGTAGTGATATTAACAGATGGCATTTGCATACATGTTTCAGAGTAATAGATGTGTATGTGTGTAAGTTTTTAACTTTTAATATATACAAGTTATTAAGCTATGTATAAATTAAAACTTTAAAAGTGGAGTCTTGATAATGTCCACAGTATTTTGACAAACATGTTTCCTGTTCCTGCTGTTTCAAACTTGCATCTTGTTTCTAGTTTGTTTATTTTGATATCATTTTAAATTCTGATTCATTGTTTTATACATCTGTTTTATTTAATTTGTTTGACTGTGATGACTTCTATTGTACAACCAGTTCACTTGAGAACATTATATCGGCAGATGAGAATTGACCAAAGCCATTGTGAATATTCAGAACTGCTGATTGATGTTGTCACTAAATTGTAAATAGGTTTCATTTTATAAGTTTTAAATACTTTGGTTAAACACACATTTGGACGTTTTTTGATCAACTTACAATTGTTACATGCATTGATTTCTTTGTTTTACCTAAAACCTTGTTTAACATAACTAATTGACATTGGAAAAAAAAAAATTCCTTACATAAAATTTTAATTATTGCAATTTATCTGTTCTTTCTTGTCTGATTGTTTAACCACAACCAAAATTGTCTGTCTTTCACATTAATAAAAGAGAGAAATATGCAGAATATTCTGTAAATAATTGTGATATTTACAATAAAATGTAACTTTATGCAAACTTTTTGACACATTTAAAAACTAGTCAAAAATGTTAATGATTATTCCTTGTTTTTGTTACGCATTTTTGTCCACACTTTCAGAATTTAATAAAAAATATTTGTTAAAATATTTTCTTTGTCTTAATTTTATCATGTTCTTAATTAATGGAGGCAAGTTTAAATGTGATACCTCCTTCCAGAATAATTTTTTAAATTATTTGAACGTTCAGGGAGATGGCAAAAATGGTTGAGACATTTTACTCCAGGTAATAAGCTCTAAGTATGCATTAAAGGAAGCAAGTATAATTAGAACTGTAATTGTAGATCAGAAAGTAACCTTTTAGATCTGAGAGTGGGCAAAAGGTGGTCATTTGTGTCACAAACCACAGCTTATTCAAGGATTTTGCATTCTTCACTGAATTTACTGTTGAGTATCACTGTCAGAGGGGGACGGAGTGGTCTAGCGATAGAGAGCTGGACTGCTCACCCGTAAGTCTCGAGTTCAAATCCAGGTTCAAGTCAGTAGACCGTCCCATAGTCCACCCAACTCTGATGGGTACCTAACTCACCTTAGGGAAAGTTAAGTCGGCTGGGCTTAGTGCTGTCCACACTATCTCTTCATATGCCGGGGTCACAGAAACAAGTGAACTCTACTTCACTTGCCCTATAGACCATCAGATTTGAAGAGGGAACTTTTAGCACTGTCAGATATGGGTGCTCTGACACACAGGATTAGCATAGGTATCAAACTCATGACTTTTGGATTAGCAGTTATGTGTTTAATCAACCAACCATGCTGTTTAATTCTTGTATTGACCATATTGGAAAAAAACACACCTTGAAATGAGAAAAGCTACAATAATCGAGTCTGCTGAATGCATTTATTTAAGAAGTATGATATATAATAAATTACAAGAAGTAAATATTTGGCATATGATAATTTTGATAACATTGTAGTGATGAGATTTTGGAGAAAAGGTGTTTTTATATATGGATGTCACTAACGCCAATGAAAATTAATAAGCATCAATTAATTCTTGCATTAATTATTTCATTTTTTTTACTAATGCACTTAGCCAAGAAACGGCTATTTTTTTTGGATAATTATTTTAACACGTTTTGATGCTTATTGATTTTGGGCATCTAGCATACATTTGTATTCATCAAGTCTACTTCACATAACATTAGTTTAATGAATGTGCATAGCTTTTTGTTCTATACAGTTACAATGGCAGTAATCAACATTATAGTTTAAACAATACTGACATTTGCTGCAACATATTCCTGTTCACAAATGCAATAATGTATTATTTTTTCTTAAAAAATAAAAAAATTTATGAAGATATATTTAATTTTATATTTATTAACATTTTAAAAATTACAATCAAGTTTAATGCTTGAATTATTTTTTAAACAGTAAGTTATACTACACATTAGAACAAAAAAAAACAAAAAATTAAAGAAAGACATTAAGTATATAAAATAAGAACTTTTCCCACTCATGAAGCAGAACGCTACTCCGATAAACTTGCACCAATAATGAACTAAATGATGAAAACTTCTGACTAATAACATCAATGTTTTGATACACAGGAAATACTGATATGTTTGTACATATGTTATTTATTTCAGGATGATTCTTGCTCATGTTATGTTATGTGTGTACCTGTCACCTGACATGTATATCTATTTAAGACAGTTGAATAGTGCATATCAGGTGCTGCTTGTATGATTAAAACTTTGTTATGCATAAGAATATGATTGAAACAAGGAATATTGGAAGCATAAATATATAACAAAAAAAAAATTATTACATAAAAATCTAAAAATGTAAAAAAAAAAATGACACAAGGAACAAAACAAAAAACTTTGAACCCTTCTTCCCAAACAACCTAGAAAATTAAGCTGAAATTAGAGACTTGTATCGATATTTAACAAAATATTCTTAGGCAATGTTCAAACCTAACATGAATTCTATGTTCCATTCACATGTGTACTTTGCCAGAGCAATTTGACAAAATGATCACTGAAAAATCTAACAGTCAGTAACAGCCATGGCTTAAAAATCTTCTAAAAAATTTACTACAATATTCATAGATTTAAACATTTAAAACAAAATACTAAAGTTTGAATCAGGTGACTAAATGATGCCTGTACATAACAGAATGGAACAAGATACTCGATGTCAAACCACAAAATATAAAACCATTGAATTTAATGTTTTCATGGTTCTTTCTTGCTGCCAATAGAATGGCTACAGAAAAACATAATCAGCCCAGCTTTGGTGATTTTTTTTTTTTTACTTTAACCAACTTTCCCCACTTGCAGTCCCCAAACCAGTTTTTTAAATAAAATAATGTATTCAAGCATTGAATAATAATATAGCGCTTTTATACACAGATGATTTCAGATACAACTTCTACACCAACTGAGTTCATACAAATACGTCATATATAAATTTAATTAACGAAAAATCCATTAGTCGATTATCTCCACATAATTAGCAGGAAACATTCCATAAGAGCCATCAGGGGCAAAGCCTTGCCACCAGCCACTGTCTATGAATTCAATGTTTGTGATAATTTGGTCAGGGTCAAAGCTGATCTCTGTGTCGTCACCTGAAAACAGAAAGAATTCTTCAAGCTAAAACTCTTTCCAATTTTTAAACTAAATAAACGGCCTCAAAGATGATGCTAATTATAACACAAGTTAAATACTACAAAATTTGTAAAACTTAAAAAATTTTTTTTAAAAACTTGGGTTCAAATCCAATAAAAAGTTTTAAAATTTAAAGGGAATTCATTTTAAAACTTAGATAAATACTCCATTTTTAAAACTTAAATTCATTTTGAAACTTAAAATAAAAATATTATATATTTAAAATAAAAAAAAACAATTAAAACAATCATTATTTTTATAGAACATCTTGCAATAAATTAGCATGATTTAGTAGCCTACATGCCAGATGGTTTCTATGATAAATTTAATTTAAAGTTTGGGGGTTATACATGTAAACGACTTTACCACAACAACTTGAATGATATGACACAATAAGACTCACTAGCTTGGTAATCATATAATGCCCGGGCACATTTGCCTTGGTCTGTTGCAACAGGGGTGGAGGGGATTGTGCGCTCTTGCTCTGTTTCCTGCTCCTCTTCCTGCTCCGTGAAATGCTGAGCTCCGCTGATGCGATGCGACTGGGTCTCAGCATGTTGACCTGCTGCTGAGTAATCTTCATGATATGAGGGCACACGTTTTTCTCTGAACTCAAAATCTTCTGCTGGTGGCTCTACAGTACGAACACACAAAAATAATTCACTTAATTATTTTGTGAATAAAACAATTTAAATGCATACTTTTTTATAACTTGATAACCAAGATTATTTAACTAGAATTTTAAATAACAAGTGACTTTTACAGAGCATTTGTTTTAGACTTGCATATACCATAACCAGGACAGGCACTCAGAAGATTTACACACATTTTGACTCTACTCCACATACAGCTTTTGTTAATAAATTCAGATCCTCAAAAGTTTAAGACGCAGCACAGCTCCGCATCATCAAATCTAACACTGCTCTCATTACCACTTCTAACATACACAACACAGTCCTAATTTCTACTCTAAAGACACACAACACAGTTTCCATTTACAAAATCCATCAGTAATACAACAAAATGATGGGAAAATGTAAGGTTTACATAACCATCTATCTACAGTCACAGACCTTCCCATTCTTGATCGTTGCTTTCTTCAGCATCTGAGTCCTGACGTGGTGGCAAGCTACTGCGCAATAAATCAGGCGTGCGTGATGTGACAGGGGAGGCAACTGGCTCAGGTTCATAAGCTGGCTCTGGCTCAGGTTCGTAAGCTGGTTCAGGCTCATAAGCTGGTTCAGGCTCATAAGCTGGTTCAGGCTCATAAGACTGCAGTGAATAATTGTACAAACATTGAGAAGAGAAAAATTGTACTTCAAAGTAAAAAAAAAATTAAGGAATTTACAAGAAAAATATTTTAAAATAATGCTTATGTATCATACAAAAAAGAATGAATTATAACAAGAAAATCTGCTTTTTTAAGCATGTTTAAATAATTTTTTTAACTAAAAAATTAAAGAAATAACTTACAGGTTCAGGCTCTGGTTCAGGTTCCCTGGCTGGGGGTGGGGGCGGCCCAGCACTTTTCGGCAGTTTAATAGGTTCTCTTCTAGCAGGGGGAGCGGATTCACTGCTTTCTTCCTTGGCTCCAAAGGCAGGCATAATTTTTCTGGAAAGTTGCATTAAACAATTGCGTCTAGCTTTCTATACTATTTTAAATTTTAGAATATAAATATCCAACATGGAATAAAATAAAAGAGCATTTAAATTATTATTAAATTAAGGAATATTTGCATTTCTGTGGCAATTCTTTTTTTTTAATAATAAAAATTTAATAAAACATAAGATGTAATTTTATTCTGCTATTTACAAAAAATGGTTTTTCTAAATGGAATTCTAACTCTTTTCACTTAGAATTTCTCCAACTTGTGATCCATCTATCCCAAGTTTATAAAGATAAAATTTTATTTGAACTTACTTTGGGGGTGGTGGTGCCCTCTGGGGAACTCCGGGCCTCTCCACAGATTTTTGTTTAAAGAAATCTCTAGCACTGGTGGTAGTGGAAGAGACCATCTGAGCTGCCTCCTAAATTGGTAGTATAAAATTGGGTTAAGCCATATGTTTGATAACAAGTAAATCATGGCTCGTTCACACTGGGCAGAAATTAGAAAAAACATTTCATCTACTTTAAATGAAAAAGCAAACAGATTTATTTACTCAGAAAAAGTAGTCCAACTTAATTTAATTTTAGATTACATTTGTATACTTAAAAAAAGAAGATTTTAAAGTGAGTTTTAAACAATGCCAAGAGTCAATTTACATACAGCTGCTCTTTCTTTCCTCAGCTGATCACTGCGGTGCCCACGTTCATTTTCATCCACTAGTGATTCCTTCTGTGTTTCCTCCTAAAAAAACGTACATGGAAATAGGTAATAGTTACTTGGAAAATAATAGCATGAAGTCATTTTACCAAACTTTTAACACTGTGCAAATTTCTTTTATGTCATGCTTTGATAACAAACACCTATTGATTGTAAGAATTTGGCTTTAAAGCCAAAATGTTTAAAATACATTTTGAAAGCTAAATCTGGGGTCATCCATCATTCTATGTTAATTTATCAGGTGAACTGGATGGGAAACAAAATGCAGGGTTGTGGAAGCAGGGTAAAAACATTGTTATGAGGGTAAATAAAAATTGTACCTGGACTATGAACCTAAGGACAAATATTATGACAACATTTAGTAAAAAAACATTAAACTAAATTAGCGTAAAGTTAATAGATTAACAATACACATAAAGTTTAAATAAATTAAATACTTAATTTTAAAAAGTGCTAAAAAATGTAAATGGCCCATTTTGTTTATAGTCCTATATATATATATATATATATATATATATATATATATATATATATATATATATATATATATATATATATATGAGGGCATCGTCCTTATACTGTTAGAAAAAGTAGTAAAATAGGTTTTATGTATAATTTACTAGATCTATAACAAATGTCAAAAAAAAAGTTTTGCTTCAGTATATCTTTGTTTCACTATTTCTTTCTTTAGAGTGCTCTTTTCTAAAGTATTGGATTGATTTTTTTTTTAAAGCTGAAGACAAACATTGTTCTTTCAAACTGACAGTTTCCAAATTATCAACATTGCATTTTTAAACTGCTTGATAATTTTCAACTGATATTTGTGCTAAATTTGTTTTCAATTTAGCTGAACAAACGGCATTGTGAACTTGAGAAATTATTCCACAAATAGCATGTCCGATGTATATATAAATATAAATAAAAAGATATTTTAAGCACCAAATATTTTTCATACTAGAAAACATTAACTAGCAGAAACGTGAGTTTTACTGAGTGTAGCCTAGATCAAATTTCATGCATAAAACTTTTAATTCAGATCAAGTCACCATAGGCATGCTGCCAATATTTACCCATCTCCTTTTCTCCTGTTCCTTATTTTCCTCTTCAGCTCTCTTCTCCGCTTGCCTCTGCTGGTTCACAGTGCTCATGTGCTGTGAGATCCTTTGTTCACGTTGCCTGGTTTCTTTAGCCTAATCCACAATAAAACGTGAAAGAGAACATGTGCCATGTGTGCATTCATGCGGCTATATCACAGAGTAGGTTTTTGGGTGGTAAAGGGTTAATATAGTTTAGGATAGAGAGGAAAATATAATTGTATACAGTATTCATAGAAATAAATAAATAAAGAATCAGATGTAAAATTCAGAGAAAATAATTTGAGTACATGCAATTTATCAATAGACACTGCATATTACCAGAGATCCTAGTTTCAGAATTATTGACATAAGATGATTTTACTTTACAAATGCTTTGATTTAATAAAATCCTTCAATGTATTAATATACAAAGACTGCTTTTAAACATTATGGTGGAAGTTAAAAAAAAAGGTTTCTATACAAAGAAGAGGTATTGGATTGCTGTGTAAAGGGTTAAAGGAGAAATCAAAAGGGCAACAAACTAATCAAACCTCTCTTTCTTTCCTTTCTTCTTCAGCTTTCTTCCTTTCCTCCTCTAGTCGAATTTTCTCTAGTCTTTGTCTCTCAATTTCATCTTTCTATACATAAGAAATATAAAATTTCGGACCTTAATTTTCATAAAGGCGATTATAATGTTATATACATAAATATTTCTCAATGTTCATTTATGTATGATTTTTGCAGAATATCAAAGACAACACCCAAATCAGTGATGGCTTAGCATTACTTCACAAATAAATTTAAGACATACAAACCTCTGCCTTAGCCCAAAACTGGTCCCTGGACCCAATATTAATTTCTTTAGTTGGAATGATTCTCTGGTAATCTGTGCCCTAAGAAAACAGTATAAAAAACAGTAGTTTAGATTTTGATTGTCCAGATAATATTTACACTTAAATGCTTCTGGTGTAATTGATTTTAAATGTTAAGAGCAATAAGAAAACTGTGCAACTAAAATATAAACATAAAATTAATTCTTAGTGTTTAATGAATACAATGTTATGCATTTAATTAGTCTAAATTAGATAATGAATAATTTAAATACCACAGGGCCTGCTGGCTCAACTGGCTTTGCTTTTTCTTTGTGAAAACTGTAATTTGCACCGGATGATTTTGCAACCTTTTTTGCTATATCATCAGCATCTATGTCCTGTTCTGAGCGTGCAGGGACTGTTATGTGAATGCTCTTTTTAAGGAAGAAAAAAAAAAGGTTAATATGAAGAGTATTAGTGATACAGATTATAAGCATCAATCAACAAAATAAAGACTATTTTTAACACAGAAACACAACAACTCACCCTTAAAAAACTTTGTACATCTTTCAGGTGTGATGTGTATTTGAGCTTAAGATTTTCAGGAACACCTTCTCCTGTCTGATAAATAGAGCATAAAAATCAAAATGTAGTAGACTAACAAATTTAGCTGTTTCAGCTTTATTATACTAGATTCTAACATAATGACACAAATCTGTCTTTCTTAATGCATAGATTCAAATTATATAACAATAAGAACACAGTAGTGTTAAATGTTTAGCTAAACTGATTGTTGGGTGGGTTTTTTTACAGTAAATTTTAAGTCACAAAATGAAAATTTCCATTATTTTATTTATCCATCATTCAAACAAATCAGAATTGACTTAGCGACCATAAGTTTGTAACATTGATTTTAATCAAATAAAATCTGCTAGACCAAACCTATTTTGATTAATCTGCAGCCAACAAAACTGTATTACTAACTGTATTACTGTACTTCTAACTTCAAACAGAACTATGCAGCAAGGTTAAACAAGTTACCTACCCAGTGAATGAGGACATATTTGAAAAGGCCAGTATTGGGATCCTGAATTCTGCAGTAGCCATACAACATTTTGCCACTACTGAGCTCATCTGCCATCTCGTCAATCCCTCCATCTATTTAAAAACAAAATTAAAGAATGAAAACAAATAAAAATAAAGTTTGTTTATAATTTTTTTGTTAAATTATTTCTTTAAAATAACTTTATTTTTTATGTCAGAAAGATATAGAAGTAAAAATACTAAGTAAAGGCAATTTTCTATTGAACAAAATATGAAGCATGATCATGTAAGTTATACTTGAAAACTTACTTCCTGTTTCAATAACTTTTAAAACTGTAGTCTGTCCTTCATATCCAAATAAAGCCCTGAAATTTTAAAAATACCTATGATTTTATACATCAAACATCTCAAATAAACACTCTTAGGCTAATAAACCATAAGCCCAACACTAGCACTTACTTCTGTCAATTTACTAATGGGTAATTTTAGCCTACTTCAAGTAGTACTTGGTTTAGGCCATGGTCTGAGTATTATACTAAGTACCTCCCAGTTACAAAATTTCCTTTTTTTTTGGTAATTTGACAAACCAATTCTAAAACCAGAAAGGGTGAAGGGGTCGATGAATGACATACCTGGCAAAATAACTTCAAGCACACTCATAATATGATATTATTAATAGGTTTTTATATGTTGTTTGTCAATCCAAGTAACTTTAGGTTACATACACTCATTCCTAATATAAATATATTACTTTATTTCTGCAAAGTTTATACACAAATTTTTAAAGACAAACATGAATTTTAAAATGAATTTTTTTTTTTTTCATGAAGTTAGTCAGTTAGTCTGAGTTAGTAGACCACCCTTAATATTGAGAATTTTTTTCCAGTTACAATGACTTTGGACAGAAAGTTAATTAATATATGCTTAACTGACTTAGCTTACTATTGTGTTAAAGACTAGGCCTATTGATAATTTTTTTTATAGGGTCTACTAAATAAATCAATTAAAATATGCCATGCTAAGTTTGATATTTTATTAATTTCATCAATGAAAATCTTAGTAGTTTAGTACTAAATTAGTAGGTTCTGAGTCTTACTCTTGTGTCGTATCTCTTTAGTTATCATTTTGCCATTTTGAGACTAGGCATATAGACGCTACAAGCTACAATTAATCTCTACTTTAGTCATTTAAATCTTAAATTCATAAATTGTCATTTGTTTTGATTGATTTTAGACTTTTTTTTTAGACCAGAGTTTTTGTTTTGTTTGTTAAACTACCGGGTCTGTGTGATCAGCGACTTCAATAATAAACAAAGATATGTTACTGAATTGAAACTGAGAACTAAAACAGACATATACAAAAGTTTAATCATTACCAATTCGTGTCATCTTTATCATCCACAACTTTTTCATACGCTTTTGTTAGCGTATCTTTATTCTTCCTCAAATCAATCGCCATAATTTGGGGGTGTCTTGAATCAAAGGTGGCCAGAAAATATTGCCCAAAATCTAGAGCGATATTTCACAGTGTGATTTTGCATTCATTCAAACTAATTACACATGCTCAGTTGTCATATTTCAAATAAATTCAAGGAGAAAATATTACTATTACTTTAAGTTGTTATTTGCATAAATAATAGCAATAAAGAATTGGAAAAAAATACGTTTTTAATAATAGTGCACACTCGAAACAAATAGCTTATTTGCCAGCATGGTAACCCTGCTTTTCTTAACAATCAGGAAGTGGAAAAATAGAAATAGGGGCTAGGCCTACTGTTAAATGTTCGGTGGCCAGTTAGCCAAGTAAAAAGCTGTTTTCGTAAATGATAACCCTCTTTATAAAGTTTACTACAGTGTTTCTTCCAGACTTTTTTTCTCCGGGGGGGGGGGGGCACTTGAAATCTTCGGGGGGGGGGGCGGTAAACTTTCTTCAGGGGGGGGGGGGGCGGACACTGTTAAAAGTATATATTTTCTATATAAATTATATAAATTTCATTTCGTTCGGGGGGGGGGGGGGGGGGGGCGGTAAAAAATTTTCGGGGGGGGGGGGGGGGGGGGGGGGGGGGGGGGCAAAGAGACCCCCCGAAGAGATGCCTGGAAGAAACTCTGGTTTACTATAGGAAAGTTTTCGTGTATTTTTTTTTTTTAAAAATGTTAGTGTAGTTTTTGGTGGATTATTTTGATTAAATAACAAACTTAATACATTAAAAGCTACTCAAATGTATTTACTGACCATTCAATAAATATTTTATTTAAAAGTACAAATTGTAGGGGTTGGGGATGGGAGGGGAAGAAGGGAGGGAGTCACACTCCTACTTTGTAAACGCATGTTAGAGTCGGGGTCTAAATATGTGTGACAATATGATTATATGTAGGAGGGGAGGGTTGGGTTTAAAAAATAAAAGGAAAAAAGCGCGACATTATTTTAGACATCAAACTGTTATCTTATAGACCTATCCATGAGGACGCAACCGTACTGTTCAGTGCATGCAATTTTTTTTTTTTTTTTTTGCAGATTTTAATTCTCAAATAAAATACATTGCAAATTATAATAAAAGTTGATGTATATTCATTATGAGCGGATGTTCGATTAATAATAATAATTTAGAGAAAAATCCCTGCTTTAAAATGATTTTGGGAAAGGGGGGGGGGGGGTGCAATCATAAAATGCGAAGCCAGTTTAAGAGTTTGGAAATTCTGGGGTTTAATAGAATTTAATAGACAAAAAAAATTAAAAGAAAGTCTAAATTCGTACGAATTAAATTGATTCAAAGAACCAGCTATGCCCCCGGAGACGATGCTTATGTCCCCATGTAATGTTATGTCAACCTCTTTTATCAGTTTGAAATTGATTAAAAGGGAAGTAAAGCTTGACTACTAAACCTGAATAACAGTTATTTCCCCTAACATGCAATTATAACAGGGAAAGCACTCTTTGTCTTATTTTTGTCATATGATTTTAATTGTTATGTCCCTTTGACCGTAAGAATATCGACGTTTGTTTGAATTTAAAAAAAATAATTCTGAGTTTGATGTGCACTAATAGTAGATGAGGTATTGTTAGCACAGGAAGACACATGAGACTCCGTTCTGGTACAGTGGAGACAACTGAGCCGCCGTATGGTACAATAACGCGTGTTTCCCCCACCCCCACACCGGAAATTTTAAGGGCATCAACCCGGCACCCCTCCTCCCCCTCCATCATTAAGAGCAAAATTTTAAAAAGTAACCCTTGTATGGATTCAGCAGTCATTTTCTGATCTCCATCATTTAAAATAAGCACAGCCGAAATTTTAGACTTTTTACAGATTTATTTAGATGATAAAACGGAGCAGCAGAGACCTATTCTTTGAAATTCATCTCGTAACGTCTGTCTATAAGCCCAGAAAAAAAAAAAGAAAAAAAAAAATATAAGCCCACCGCTACCTACCCTTCTCGTAAACGTAAACATTCATTCAAAGTAAGGACAGAGATGTCTGTGTTAAAGTACGATTTTTTTTTCTTTTTCCAAAAACAGGTTTAACCATCCAACACTGCAGGGAGTCTAGCGAAATCATCGCTGCAACCATTCTGTCTGTATAACATCCCCAGTGGACCATAGCTGCGACTATACTTTATATACGACACTGCAATGATACAGTCTGTATAACATCCCAGGGGGTTCACAGCTTCAACTATACAGTATATAAGACACTGCGTGGGTTTTTAGCAGTAATAATAGCGTCTGTATAACACTGCAGCAGATCACATCTGC